>NC_132782.1:110111737-110414768 GCF_048418805.1 Vulpes vulpes
AGACATTAAACTGCTATATTAAGGTCAGCATTCATGTATCCATTCATCTATCCATTCATACTTTCAGAACACTTTTATTGGTCCCTAATATGTCTACCATACCCTGAAGCTCCTAAAATAAAATCTGGAAGCTTCTCTCAGAGAGTTCACACTTAATTACTGAGAATGATTTATGTATAAAATTGCATAAAATATATAAAACAGATCCGCTAGAATATAAGTCCAAGAACTATTGTTAATCCTCAAATCCATTACAATACTCAACATCATCCACAGTTCCTGTTTCTAGGAAATTCTCTCTACTTTTTATGAAACTGTCCTCACCTGGTTCGCTTGCTACCTCCCTGAAAATCTTCATAGGGTCCTTGTCTCTTCTTCCATTCATTCAAGTGATCCTTCAGGTAAATCCTTGTATTGTTTTTTCTTTTCTATCTTCTTTCCTTGAAGAGATCATCCATTCCCACTACCTTGTGAGCAGCAACATGAGTAACACATGATATGAAAGACTTAGCCCTTGGGCTGAGACTTAAAGGACACACTGGACTTGGATGGTAGGTTTGAGGGTATGTGCACATATGGATGGATATACATAGTATCAATTTCTACCAAGTAGCTTTGTCTTTCCCTTCTTGCTGATATCAATTAACTTATCTCAAAATGAGTAAAAATTATTTTTTCCTATCCACACTTAATATATGTTCACAGAATAGTCCTGTCAACTCCACACATTACTCCCAGCAGTTGCTGCCTATGCCTGCATGTCACAATCTTTATTTCAACCAAAAATCCACTGTCAGCTCTAAATCTGTGGCTTCACAGAAACTATTGATTTATAGCGATGACCCTTCTTGCCTGTGCACATCTCAAATCCACAGAGTGAGGGGAGCCCCGGAAATATTTATTCAGACAGATAAAATCCTCCCTATTTAACAGAACTGACTTCCATGACTACTGGGCACGTCTTGTTACCTAGGGACATTTCCACAGGATTACACAGTGAGGCTCTGGCTGTGACTGTAAGTTACTGCCACTGAATTGTCAAAATAAATAACAATAAAAATCAACCCTTAGAGAACTTGGGGGGTAGCGGATGCTTTTTCTTAAAAAAAAAAAAAAACAACTTTATTTTTAATTGGAAAAAGATAAAAGGAATATATATTATCTAACAACATATTATATATTTTATTTTATTATAGATAGCATAATACAGAATATAGTACTAGATATACTTTATGTTATTATGTTAATATATTAATATAACATATAGATATACTCTGTATTTTAGTCTATATTATATATTACATATTATATTACTACCTGTAATTGTGTGTATATATGTATGTATTCCATAAGCATTGTAGGTAAAAAAAAAAGTGTACATACATATATGTGCATATATCATATAGCTAAATTTCTTTGACAAAGGAAACATAAAAATTTTATTTCTTCTTCCCTTTTCCAAGGGCTACAAAATTACTCATCAAACCTCAAAATTCTTCAAGGGCTCTTGTCTATTATACTCATCAATGGATACATCACTGGGAGAATGATTATGATTTAATCATCAATTACCATATACCACACAACCGTCTTATCTTTTGGCAGGTAATATCTCCTTCAATCATCAGGGAAAATCCAATACAAAGTGGATCTAAAAATCCATTGTAAAATCTATTAATCTATTAAAAATTGATTTAAAAAATCCATTGTTCTTATTATTTCCATTGTGTAGATGGTATTACTAAGTTTCAGAGAACTAGAGAAACTAGTCCAACATCTCAGTGATATCAGCCTGGATCTGTAAGACCCCTGCTCTGATTGCCTCCTTGATATTAGCTGTACAGTTTTCCTTTTACAGTAGAAGGGCTCCCCTCCTTCAAACACTGTCATCATTTTAATCACTGGTCTGATTCAACTTAAAGTAAGATTTTCAAAGGAACCAACATTGACTGAATGTGTTCTACTTTTTCAAAACATTGGAATAACTTAGCCAAAACATGGACACTACTGTCCCAACAAGAAGTGGTGAGTAATAAAGTGATTTCTAAAGCATAATCAATGGTACCAAGCAGGAATGGAAAACATAGATGTTCCTCCTTGCACCTTTGGCTGAATTGATGGATCCTCTGAATTGACCACCAAGTGGATATGGGTGGAAAAGGAGAAGAAAATCCTTTTGAAGTCCAAAAGAACCCTCCCTATGTCATTTAAGGATTAGACTGGATTCTAAAGGATATTAAGCTGTAAGCTCTCTTTCCAAAATGGTCAATGCATTGGGAGAGAAGAATCATCTAGGCAGAAAATGCGATCTAATTCCACTGATAATTACAGTAGCATTGAAATCCAGGTTGAAAAAGGACCATCTCAGCCACACGTAATTGCTGCTTTATCAGCAATCATCAAGAATTGATAAATTGTTCATTTGGTTTCTCATCTGTGGATGATCTTATAGGTATGTGGATTAATTATGCATTGCCAAGCAAGTCTTACAGATCTTCATATTTTAAGTGTTCATAATACAAAGCACCTCCTCTTCTGATCAGTTATGTCCAAATCTTCATTTTGAATATGATCATTTGATTAATTTCTGTTCCATCATCCTGTAGGCCTCATGAGACAATAGCTATAAGTAATAGCTATTTTTCGTTAAAAGCTTACTATGTGCCGGACATTATACAAGTAATAGCTCCTTTAATACTACAATAGCTATAAAAATTGTTGAATAAATGAAAAGCTGCTTTATTCTGGGTTGAGCTAGATTTACACAGACATGCGAAAAGAACCCTTGCTTTGTGTTAATCTCAGAGAGATGAACTTGTCCTTGTGTAACTCAGAGCAATTATGTAAAATGAGACCAGGTGAAGCAAATTTCCATGGTACTCCAACAGAAACAACCTTCCCCTACTTCTCTTACGTCAAGTGACTGTCCTCCTATACTCCTCCAAATGATCACTTGATGCCCACATTGACATCCCATAATAAAACACAGCTAAACCCAAATGATAATGGAGTTGCTCAAGTGCTTACTTCCTCCATTAGTCTTTTCTGGGAAAAAAAAAAATCACCAGAATTAAATCCCTATGTGGTACCAGGCATTGTGCTATCTATCATGAAGTGATTAAAAAGAACACCGAATGGCATCCTGTTTCCAAAGAAAGAAACAGATTCTTAAAAATTAAATTAAAGGTCAAACATTCTGGTTATTAAAACAAAGATATAACTTTCGGTGGGAACACAGAGGGAGAGGAAATGTATGTGGGCTCCTTTTATAAAAAAAAATCATGAATAAACAATTAGAGATGGGTTGAGTAGGAGATGGGAAGGGAAGAGGAGCTCTAGGCAGGAAAAAGGGAAAGGTTTTAGATTGGAGGCCCATGAGAAAAATATTTTAGGTTGATTCATTTAGTATAGACTAGACTTTTCAGGTGGACTTGAAACTGTCACCTCTACTAGGCAATATTCAGGAAATGTCAGAAAATCCACTGTAAAAGCAGATCCTCCTAAGGTAAGCAGATATAAACTGGCAAATAGAGGAAATAATTGGGCAGCACTTTGCTAACTGAGTGAATGAGAGGGTCCCTCTATTTGTCTTTGTTTATTTGATCTACCCCAAATGCCTTACTTAGGGGAACCACCTTTATCCTACTGTAAATGTATCTGCATAGTTTAAGTGGAGCTCTACACCTTTCCCCTACTACCTTACTCCATGGGGAGGAGACTCATGAACAGCTAACCAGAAAAAACAGTCCAACAGCCCAGGGATTTGCTCAGTAGCAGGCACATGACTCAAATTGGCCAATCAAAGCCTTTCCTAGGATTTTTGAGGTATCCCTCAGAAGGTATTAACTTTTCAGAGAACACATATAGTAGAAGCTCACTGAAGTCTGATACCAAGAGGGCAACCAGATTTAAGAAAGAATCAGAGTCCTTGTTACCTTAAGACTCAACCATACCTGAAGCCTGCCTTTTGTGCTGCTGCCCAGTTCTCCAACCCAAACTTAATTTATTCTTAAGTTTATTTGAATTGTTTGAGTGTTTCACTTGGAACTAGAGGACTCTTGATGAAATTGGTACCCGAATATCCTGTAACATGACGCATTCTAATTCTGTACTGGTTGTGGCTTCCCTTCTCATGACAAAAACTAGTAAGTCTGAAGAGATGTTACACATTTCCCCAATTTATTTGATATTAAGTCCTCCTTTGGAATCCACATCTCTGTCCTTTTAAGCACCACGCTGTTTTCTAAACTGCCAGAATGATTCAAATAATCTCTGACGCCAGAGCTTGTTTGACAGTTGCTGCCATCTAGGAAAAAAAAAGAAGAAGAAAAAAAAACCCTCCAAAAAACAAAACAAAACAAAGAAAAAGCTATGAAACTGAAGGGGATTACAAAGTACTCCAAGACCCAAAGACTAACAATGTTCAAGGCATGTCAAGAAGCTGATATATTAAACTGGATTAAATTAAACCACTCTTCACTATGTAAAATATGTATATCCTTTACAGAATGTTAATAGTAGGTCCTGGTAGTTTCACAACATTGAATAGTCTGATTGAGCTTATCAATAAGCTATTAGATAATAAGGCCTGTGATTAAAGAGACCGTCCTGTCTCCATGCATTGTGGTAGCTCTCCTCTTCATTTCCCAGCTAAGGGGCCACCACAGCCTGAAGTACAAAAATAGGCTGGGGTTTAATCAGCATCCTAACTGTGAGAAACCCTGTGAATTAAATACCATTCCCTTCCAGAGTTCAAAGAAGTCACATTTTAAGGCCAAGGTTTAGATGCAAATATGAGAGATGTGATCCTGAGGGAAAAAAAAAAATCAAACATGACCAGGAAGGACCCCTGCTTCCTGCCTAAAAGAAATGTGTCCCAGAGAAGGTTTTCTCTGATCTCTGCTTTAGAAAGATCAGTCGTCTTATTTGAAACCTCGAAAAGCTGTCACATTTATTATATTTCTGGAAGCCTGTAAATGATGAATGTTTCTTCCATTTCCCCTCCTTCAGGAGAAGGGGAAAAAAAAAAGGTGTTATTTCGCCTGACTTCCAGGAAGATGTCATGAGTATCTCAAAAAAAAAAAAAAAAAAAAAGGAAAAAGGAAAAAAAATAACCACAATTTGTCTGCTGTTATCAGCAATTAAAGAAACTTTATCTAATTACTATGGAAGATGGCACCGTTCGACAATCATCTCTGACAAACTGATCATTATCAGTAATTTATGACCAGTTTCTTAGTTAATTGTCCTCAGGAAGGAGAGCAAAAACCATTTGTATAGAAAAATAAGTAGTCATTAACAACAGTGGAATTTGTTGGGAATGTGATTATAAATCACCAACCAGGGCTGGTAATGATTCCTGGGAAGAAAAAAGAATGAAAACAATGTAGACACTACATCCAACTTTAGGGAACTATTCGGAGGAAAGAAGACTTCATAATGAACTTTTCCCCCCCAATTAAAATGAAGAATGGCTTGTCTCCCCTTAAAAGAATATCAGACACTTTATTCTAAATGCAGGCGAGTAGGGTAAGGGAGGAACACATCTCTGCTTTTGCATGCAGGGCTAGTTATAAAATACACACTCAGGCACTTCAAAGTTCTGTCTCTTCTCACCAAGCTCACTTTGCATAAAGAAAATGGGTCTGCTTCACTTTTTTCTAAAGCTAACTGAATCTATCTGACCAAGCTTTGATTTTAGGGCTTGAAAACTGGTCCATCTATCTTGTCCAAAAGCCAAGCATGGACTTGTGAATCCTCATCTGTATTTGAACTTTGCATTGCCAATTACAAGCTGTGAAACCTTGGGGGTATGTTACAGAGCTTGTGGCCCTATATTTGTGAAAAGGGCATCAGATATGTACATGCTATGGATATGGAACCCTAAGGATATGGGTTGAATTGTGTCCCCCCACCCACCCAAAATACAGTATGTCCAACCTCTAATTCCTGGTACCTGTGAATGTGAGCTAACTTGTAAATAGTCTTTGTAGATGTTATCAAGTTAAGGGAGGTCATTAGGGTGAGCCCTAATCCAATATATGACTGTTATCCTTAAAAGAGCATTTGAACAAACACACAAACAAAAGGAAAGTGCGGTGAAAGTACACAAGGGGGACATCATGTGATGATGGAAGCGGAGAGAGGAGTGGCACAGCTATAGTCCAGGATTGCCAACAGGTGCCTACAAACCACCAGAAGGTACAAAGAGGCAAGGAAGAATTTCAGGAAGGCAAGGAAGGTTTCAGAGGAAGCAGGGCCCTGCTGACACCTTGATTTGGGGTTTTCTGCATCAAGAACTGCAAGATGATTAATTTCTAGTTTTAAACTATCTAGTTTGTGGCACTTTTTATGGCAGCCCTAGGAAATGAATACAGTACTTCACAGGATCCTAAGGCAGACTGGATGGCAAAGGGCTTGGGACGTGCCCAGGATAGTGTTTGGTAGGTGATATGCATGCAATGAGAATCCTTTTTCATGAAAAATGAACACAAAAAATGAAAAAATGACCCATCTTAGACATGAAGAATGACCCATCCGAGACAAACAATAAACAATGTGTATACAGATCACGACAGAATGTCTGGAATGCACAGTACTGGAGCTGAAGAGCCCTGTACTCAGCATGCGATTTCTGAGATAAAGACCCAGTTCTTCCATTAGCAAGCCTTTCCCAGAGTGAACTTTAGATTCCTCACCTATACATCTGACATAGTCCAGCATATGCCTTTCTTGCAAAGATGCTATGAGCCCCAACTGGAATAATATACATCAAAAGCCCTTTGTAGTTGGAAACATTCTTCATTCACCAAGCCACTAAGGTGAGTTCTAGTCACCATTAGTCACCATACAATGGTGACTAATTTAATAAGAAGCCACAACAACAAATCTGCAATCATAAACCAGAATCAGAGTAATGTAGAAAGAAAATGCAAGGAGATCTTTGGGCAACAGTTATCAGAGGGGTCAGACAGCACCTTACCACAGAGCCTAAACTAAAACATGATACAAGGGTGGACATTGCCAGATGATGGTGACAGGGAGCGCCCTCTGGCAGGTAGAAGAACATGTCTCTAAGACTGGAAAGAACATGGAGGCAACTGTGGTTTGAACTCTGGGAATGAAAGCTTAGAGAGAGAGGGTTGGAAAGGAAGGCAAGAGGCCAGATGATACTGGGACTGCAGGCCAAGTTATCCATTTTTATTTTATCAGGGTTTTTATTCATGGTTGGGAGGGTTGGAAGGGATGCAGTGAGCTGGCCTGATTTGAATATTAAAATGATCTCTCTGATTATTCTATAAAAATTGGATTAGGAGACAATGGAAATAGGGAGACCCATTAGGTGGTTAGGAGCCCAGATGTGGGTAGCTTGGATCAAAGTGGTGACAGTGGAGCAAGGAAAAAGCAGACAGATTTTGAGATCTCATTTGGAGGAAAGCCATTATTATTACTTTTATCTCCTAATTTAATTCAACTCAGTCCTATTGGAATGCCTTCTGCCATTTCCCTGACAGATGGCCAGCCCATAAAAAAAAATTCATTAGTTTAAACTGAATAACCTATGCTCAATCACCCTTTTCCACATCCCCTATAAAAAATTAACTCAACTAATAATTATAAGAGCAGATATGTGCAAACAATGCTACTGGGCAAAGGTAACTGATTCCAAGTTGGATGGAGCTCAATAATAGCAACATCAGCATTGGGTACCTTTTACTGACTAATTGTGTGCCTGGCATCATTTAGCATGCTATAAACCCTAGCTCATTCAATTCTCACACAAACTTTGAAAAATTAGTATTACTAGCTCTATTTTTAAAATGAGGAAACTGACATTTTATTTATTTTTTATTTCATTAATTACTTTTTGTTTTTGAGAAAGAGAATGCACATGAGTAGGGGGCAGGCAGAGGAAGGAGGAGAGAATCTTAAGCAAGGCTCCATGCCCACTGTAGAACCCAATGCAGGGCTCAATCCATAATTCTGACATCATGACCTGATCTGAAATCAAGAGTCATATGCTTAACCAACTGAGCCACCTAGGCACCCTGGAATATGAGACTTTAAAAGATAAAGAAATGGGGATCCCTGGGTGGCTCAGCAGTTTGGCGTCTGCCTTTGGCCCGGGGCGTGATCCTGGAGTTCTGGGATCAAGTCCCATGTCGGGCTCCTGGCGTGGAGTCTGCTTCTCCCTCTGCCTGTATCTCTGCCTCTCTCTCTGCCTCTCTCTCTCTCTATGTCTATCGTGAATAAATAAATAAAATATTAAAAAAAAAGATAAATGTATGCAGAGGCACACAGTATGGGGTTGATATTCAGTAAGTGAAATTGTAGGTATGGTCCTCAAATGCACCAAATATCTTATAGGGAACCACTAAGTTAATAATAATAAAAAAAAGGCATTAGAAATAGCATGATTTGAAGCTAAGAAGAAACTAAAGAGTCACTTATAATTGGTGATAATGAGACAGCTACGTAAAAATTTCCATGAAATGCTACATTGCAGTAGTTCCTAGAACATCAATTTACAAAAACTGTAGAATGCAACAGAGAAATAATTTAGGTACAAATATTTGCTAGGTGTTTCTCAGACTGGAAGTGGAGAAAGGTTTCTTTTATACTGTTAGTAACGAGTTGCTACTATCTAGACATTCTTGATTTTAACATGTTCAGTGTTATCGAGTTAATTTCTTATCACCATATATGTGGCTCAGAAGTATATCTTTTCCCTCAAAGTGGAGCCCATGTACCATAATGTGGATGTTAACTTCACATAGGGCTCATTGCCCTCTGCATGAGAAGACTGGCAGTCACTGGGTGCCTATGTGTGAAATACTCTACTGATGCGAAGTATGCAGAAACAGACAAGACATTTCTAGGTCTCAAATAGCTCACAGTGCAAGATGGCACAAGATGGAACACTCAAGAAAAAATCTCATGTATATATTTACATATACAGAACTTGCAAATGTAAGAATCACAGACACAGTGCTTTTCATGATCTCTCTCTCTTTTATACCTTTTAAGCTTAAAAGGAAAGTGCTCTGATTTTTTGTTTTTGGTCTCCCCAATGCCCAAATGATCTTTATTCTTGCCCTTCCCTTGTCTTTCTTTTTCTTTATTTCTTTTGTTGTTGTTGTTGTTGTTTATGCAGGTGACCTGCCTACCTACAACCTCTCCCAGAGAAGACCCCCTGTGACATTTTAGAAAACTTATCTCACAGAATGTTAAGAAAGAGACTCTAACTTCCTTGGGGATGCATCAGTATGATTCTTAAGGAAAATTTTTCACACAATCCTGTAGGTTTCCCTCAACATGCCTCTCTCTACTCAGGCGAAAATCATTCAGGCCAGAAGGGCGTGTAAGTAGAAAACAAAGAAAAACAAAGCAGCAAAGGTCTTCCCTGAGTCACAGTGAAGTATAAAAAGTGCAAAGCCCAAGGTGTGGGGAGGGAAGGTCAAAGAGAGGGAAGAAATAAGCTCCCAAGTCAGAAGCCATAGTTAATAAAGAAAATATTTCTTCAGACAGACCTTGTTCATGCTCATACATGAGGGCGATTATAGTCCAAGGGGTTTCTGCCCTTCCATCTTTTCAAGTCATAGGCAGTAAAGTATCTTAATGACAGGCAGCTGTTAAAATGCCCAGGGTTCCTGAATTCATAAGCTACAGGCTGTAGGGAAGAGACACCATACTATGAATTTTAATCACAAAGAGAACGTTTTTCCTCACCTACGAAATTCCAGCATGCTCAAGCTAAAGCACAGAGTACAAATATGCCACATTTTGAGTATACCCTTCATCAGCTGCTAAACATTAAGCTCATTTCAATTTGAAATGAAAAAAAAAAAAAAAACTATTGATCAAAATTGGCTTGGATGTGATCATTGCCAAAGGATAGACTAGCCTGGGGAAGCAGAGCACAGGAAGAGGAATGATAAACAGCAGAGTGTCAGGGAGCAGAGAGATGTCACACTGTGATGACAAACATCCTTTCAAACTGTGACTCAACATTGTGTGGTCCCTATTAATGTATCAAGAGGAAGTCAATGGCAGGTTAATGAAGTTCACAGACAGTCTTACAAAAGAAGATGATCACAGCACCCAAGAAGGCAGAACCCTTGTCTAAGACTGTAGTCCCATGCAGGGAAGCTGATCATACTATTACCCACTGAGACATCTTTCAGCTCTGCTATCACTGGACTCCAAAGAAAGCAAGCAGCAGGGACCTCCATAGCACACCTGCACTGATCCTTGAATTTACTCCACCTCACAATCCAACCCTATGTGAGGTGTTATTAGAGAAAGAGAAAAGCAGCAAATAAGTATCCATCCACCTCTGGTCAGGCATAGTTCGTGAATCTCAAGATTTATTCTTAAAAAAAACATAAATGTAAATCAATACTGTGAAAGCTGGTTGCATAGCCTGTTGCAAACTTTTCTTGGTTTCATCTGTTCAGATGGTCAAGCTAAAAAATTAAAGTTATTTTAAAGTCTTTTTGCTCTCTTCTCATACTTATTCTAGAGGCAAGTCTTCATCTTTATGTTCAGCATATATCTTGTATCTGTCTACTACTTCTCTGCGTAACATCTTAGCACTGCTACCATCATCGCTCTCCCTTGACTTACAGCATCAGCCTTCTAGTCAGTCTTCTTGCTTGCCCCCCAGACCCATTATAACAGATTCTCCACATAGTTGTCAAAGAGGTCTTTTAAGTATAAATCCTATCATATTCCTCCTCTGTTTAGAATTCTACAGTGTCTTTCCACTGCACTTAGAAAAAAAAAATCCCAATATCCTTACTCCTTACTAATGTCTTCTATTTGCTATACCTCTCTTTGGTGCCACTAAATTACCCTGCATTATTGTCATCCTAGTGCTTCTCCATCAACTACCTCTTTATGGTCTGATTCTTGCATTGGGATGGTAGCTCCATATGAGTGATAACCTTTGTAGTCTCGGTCACTGCTGTCACCCCTGTTAACAACAGTGTCTGGCACTTAGGATGTTCTCCATAAATACTGGTAAGATGAATGAATATCAGTGTCTTCTACCTATACAACGAGGAAGTTGAATATCTTGATCCCAAAGTTCCCTTTCAAGACTATTCTGAGGGCCTACAATCAGTTTCTCTTCCAACCCTGACATGGAAAGGCCTAGAGCCATTATATCATTATGCAGACTCCAAGGGTTCTACTCTGTAATTCATCATCAACTGACTGCGCACCCTTAGTAAGAACATTTTCCTTTCTGAAATAAAGTTTTCCATTACTTGGAAGTACTTAGAGTTCTTCTATCTCTAAAAGTGTCCTTATCCTAGGATTCTTCTTTATAAAAGTACTTTCCCCATTCCTAGTTAATATGATCACTGCTTGCTCTTGATACTATTTTGTAAGTGGAAGTATTTGGGTGATCTGAGCAGAGAGATGTCACACTGTGATATTTCTTCTGATACCAGATAATCACTGATCTAAACTCTAAAAATTAGTGAATAAATATTTTAATAAATTTATAATGTAAGAATATTATAAATATAATTTAAAACAAAATAACCTGGTAGTATTTTCTTATAAAAAAGCTGCAACTGGGCAGCCTGGGTGGCTCAGCGGTTTAGCACCACCTTCTGCTCAGGTTGTGATCCTGGAGACCCGGGATGGAGCCTCACGTCGGGCATCGGGCTCCCTGCATGGAGCCTGCTTCTCCCTCTGCCTGTGTCTCTGCCTCTCTCTTGTCCTCTGTGTCTCTCATGAATAAATAAATAAAATCTTTTAAAAAAAGCTGCAACTAGGTAATATAAGTCAATAATTTTTAATAATATTGTTTTAAAATATTGGTTAGATAAGGTGATAAATAAATTTAAAAATCTAAGCATCTTTTATGCATTGTATAAAAATTTGTCAACACAGACATCACAGATATATGATGAGCATTCATGAAATTTCTGGACAGTAGCTGTGTTGAGTTCTTATAACCATCTTGTTTTATGACCATCTATGAATAAACAACATTAGAGGAGAATTTCATAAGACTTAAGGCAAATAATGCTTTTAAGAACATTCAAGCAGTGATGTACTTGAAATGTGAAGTATGTATGTGAATGTGAAAATACACCTCTATAGTCACAAGTTGGGATTCTCCAAGCCTCATACAAAATCAGATCATTATCTATAGGCATTGGGTCCTTCAATCGACATGGTAAGGTAATCTGCTTCTCCATTTCATCAAAAGTAAGATTCTTGGGGATCCCTGGGTGGCTCAGCGGTTTAGTGCTGCCTTCACGCCAGGGCGTGATCCTGGAGTCCTGGGATTGGATTGGGTCCCACGTCGGGCTTCCTGCATGGGGCCTGCTTCTCCCTCTGCCTGTGTCTCTGCCTCTCTCTCTCTGTGTCTTTCATGAATAAATAAATAAAATATTCAAGGAAAAAAAAAAGTAAGATTCTTAAGTCCCTACTCTTAAAGGCAGAGACCGTTCGTCCATGTGGGGTTGCCGCATACACCTGAAAGCACTAAACTTCACTTTTTCTTAAACATTGTAAAATTTTCGCACTCAGATTGGCTATCTGTGGAGAAAATTTTCAAAAATTATGTTTAAAGTTTGTCTTATTCGAGAAGGTTCAAAATGTTCACAAAGAAGGAAAAAGGCAAATAGCTTGTAGGAGGTAAATGAGAGAATCATGAAAGTTAAAAAAAAAAAAAAAAACGTGGTTGTAATGTGCAAGTAAGACCCAAACCATAGAGCAAAGCAGAGAACTAGGGCAGGGACAACCACAGCAATAATATACTGATAGTTGGCACAGAGTGCTATGTGCCAGACACTATACTGAATGCTTTCCTGAATCATTTTATTTAATCATCAGCCACTTCTGTAAGTACCACAAGATGACTTATTTGAGAAAACTAAGGACCAGGTAAATTGAGTGACTTGCTTAAGGTAACACACCTGACAAGCGGTAGAATTAAGGTTTAAACCTACATCTGCCTCCATCATTCTGCCTAGTGATTCAAATGGAATTTTCCTGCCAGGAAGAAGAACCACCATGGCATAGATAATTTCTGCACCAATAGTCATTATGTGTCCTTTCTCCTGGGGTCAGAGGAGTCTGTCTTAGACAGAAAGCAATGGGAGAGGACTCTTATTTTAATCCTATAGGACACTCTATATGACATAGTGAATATAATCCCTGGGATAACAGTATGCCCGGGGCAGGGTAGGGGACAACTGTTTAACCTCCCCAGCTGGTCCTGGCTAAGAAAAGACAATGAATTCTTGCAATGAAGGAATAATCCCTTGATTCTAAGACATCAAGTTGGCTAATAGATTAATATGTGCCAAAGAAATGAGCATTAGTAATTAAAACAGTCTGGAAGAAGCAGTGAGAAAATGAAAGTTGTAGTTGGAAAAAGGCAAAAAAAAATTGGTCATCAAAAGTTTGTATGAATCCCATATTTAACATTTTGAGAACCCCCCCCCAAATGGTTTTCCATGGCAGCTATACTGTTTTGCATTCCCAATAGCAATGTATGAGGGCTCCAATTTCTCCACACCCTCTACAACATGTTACTTTCCCTTTTTGTTTTATTTTTGTTTTTGTTTTATTGCCATCCTAGTAGGTAGCTCATTGTGGTTTTGATTTTCATTTTCTAAAGACTAATGATGTTGAGCATCTTTTCAGATGCTTATTGGAGGTGATGGTTGTACAACATTGTGCATGTCCTAAATGCCACTCAATTGTACACTATGAAACAGTTACTTTTATGCTATGTAAATTTACCTAAATTAAAAAAAAAGGTTAAAAGGAATAAATCTAAACAAAGAATTAATCCGCAAATGACCTCAAAGTTCCTAGTACATGAATTTCTTTATCTTGTCCAATAGGTCATTTTCTCCATCCAGCCTATTATTTCAGATAATGACTTAATTATATACACATATATCTCCCCCTTGGATTTCAGCTATCAATCAGTGCTATTTGCTGGACTTCAAATGGGACCACATCACCTTCTCTTGTCAGCTGCAAAACCTTAAGGCATGGCCCCAGGAACTTAATCAGTATTTGTTTACAGGTTTATGATGATAAAGATGGCAAAAATCTAAAGGTTACACTCTTGACAAACTTCATTAAGGCAACAGTCTATGGGCACTATAAGCATTTAGGCATGGTCTCTGAAAGCAGAATGCCTGAGTTCAAATTCCACCTCCACCATGTACTCCACTACCACTAGCAATGCAACTTGATCATGTCATTAAATCTCTCCAAGCTATATAGACCTTCAACTATATAATGGGCATAAAAACAATGGCTACCTATATTGTGGTAGTAAATAACACAATCATGACTCAATTTATGTTAGATAGTATATATTAATGTCTGCTTTTTTCCTCCTATACATGTAACTCTATTGCAGAGGCATCTATGTACAAATGTTTATTCTTGGTTAACACTATAAAATCTTGCTATCCATAGTGTGACAAACAAGAAGCATCATTATCACTTGGAAGATTGTAAGAAATGCAGAATATTAGCCTTCACCCTAGACCTACTAGAGAGAATATGCATTTGAGAAGATTCCCGAGTGATTCCCAAATTCATAAAGCTTGAGGAGCACTAGAATAGAACAGGTGAAGAAAAGACAGCATTGAAGCATATTCTCTACAGCAGGGTTGTGAGCAGCTATGGCTATATTTCCTACAATAAACATGAGCTTCCTCCCCAGGAAAGGCAATGAATAAAGAGAAATCCCCTCATATTAATAGAACATTAAAAGAAATAGTAATCACTCCTTATAGACAGTTTAGATAAGCCATGCTTCCTTCTGCAAATTATTCTAATATTCTGGAAATGTTATTTATTTCCCATGAGTAAAATAAGCAACAAAAATGTGATAGTGAACTTGACTGTGGCAGACCAACATTACTATCTCCTACATTATCAATTTCCCCTTAATCTTTCAGAACTCTTTCCACTTAAGACCTATCTCAAATTGTTGTGTGTTTCTTTTTTTTTTAAGATTTTATTTATTTGACAAAGAGGGAGTGCAAGAGAGCACAAGCACGGGGAAGGCAGAGGGAGAGGAAGAACCAGGTTCCCTACTGAGCAGGGAGTCCAAATGCAGGGCTGGATCCCAAGACCCAGGGATCATGACCTGAACTGAAGGCAGATACCAGATGCTTCACCAACTGAGCCACCCAGGAGCCCCTCAACTTGTTGGGTTTAAGACACATACTAGAAAAATCTGAAGATATCATAGGGATCCAAGGGACCTCACAAGCCATACTAGCTGAAGAAACACTGCTGTTTGCTGCTAACTATAATTAGACTTCTCACATTGCAGGAACAGAAGGAAATTAAAAAAAAAAAACAAAAAAAAAAACAAAAACCTCCTGGGCCCCCCATCGTCCTTTGGTGGCAGAGCTCATTTAAAATGCAGTACATCATCAAAGCCACATTACTCTGATGATATAGAATTTATGAGGGATGTCCTACTTCAAATTATGCATTAACTTGAAGTCAACAGGGGAAAACAATAGGGGATAAAAATTAGAATGTGCAAAACATTTGGAGTCAATTGAATGTACTCAATTCCATGCTGCTAAAAACATAAATTGCAAAATGATATCTATTTTTTCCCTTCCTACAAGATTAGCTGGAAACACTGGAAGACTTTCAAAGACTCTTGAATATACTGGCTACTTACCTTTAGTCTAAGGAAGCAAGCACATTTGTAATAAGATTTTTCATTGCATTTACACAAAATGGCCTTATAAATCATCTGGGTATCAAAGTCTACTGAGTATTTGGTTACTAATATCTCTGTGTCATCTCTGCTATTTGCTGGATATCCATTCTAGTGACATAAAAGCAGAAATCATGCCTCTGAGTTTTGCAAATGGCCTAGAGAGAAATAAATATAAAGTCTTTGAAGAGCAACAGAAAGGGTATATCTTAGGTAGTAAAAGTTTGAGATAGGCCAACACTAGAGTGAGATTATAGGAAAGAGGAAGGAATAGAAAAATAAATAATAAATTCTAAAAATCCATATTGCCACTATCCAGGAAAAAGGGAATACACAGGGAGGTTGAGAGCTAATGTGGCATATACAAAATAGGATAGTAAGTAATTAAATACACTTATGCTGGATACTTCAGCCCCAAAGAAAGATGGAAGAGTCTCCCTGTAAGGACCTTCCTATCAGAACCTAGCTCAAAAGGCTGTGACTTGAAGCCAGAGAGATGCATAAGTGTCAGTATTCTGGTCTTTAAAGGAATTAAAACTGATTAAAAGTAGCTGATTGGTCATTCATTCAATCATTCAAGTAAAATTTAATAAGCAGTAAGTGCCAGGCCCTTTGCATAGACAAAAGACCATTGGTAAATAAACTAGACATGACAGCAACTCATAGGTTGCTATGGGAATAAAAGTATAAGCAATGGGAAAAAAAACAATGAGCCAATAATTTTAAGGATGTTGTTCCTAATGGTCATAAACCCTGAACTGATATAGTTCATCTGCCCACACTCTCAGTGTCCATCTTACACACTTCCAGGTTTTGGCTTTGCTATTCCTATATTGGTCCTGACAGCTAGGCCAACCTAAGATGGCCTGTGTTTGCCAAGGGGACTTTATGCGAAAGAACACAGAATTCAACAGAAGTAAGAATAGTCTTGTCAGGACTCTATTCCTAAGTAGCCAGGACTATTTTCTATAACCATTCGTGTTCCTTGGGGACATAAAGAGATTTTCTTTTGTCCACATAGGAAGTGAGAAAGAAATGACTGGTGATGTTGGTGACACCAGTGGTCAGGGAGCCAGAGTGTGGTCTCTTATTCACATGGGTAATCTGAGACCTTTGCTTTTCTACATTCCAGAGTATACATACCCTAGGAGAAAAGACAGGCAGCACAGAAGTAGGGAGGAAAATTGCACTAAAATGAAAAATAAATCTAAGTTCAGACAAATGGGTACTGAGTCCAAAGCAGGAAGGACAGTCTAGAAGAGAAATCTACAACAGAAAATTGTACTTTGAGTATGTGTAAGTGCAAGAGGAAAATTGTAAAAGAAAATGGACATTGACCAGGAAGTGAAGCAAACTCTACCAGAGGAATAATTTCCATAAAAGGAATGGAAACCTGAGTAAGAGGCATGTTTAGGAGGCAGAGAGGACAGTATAGCCCATGTAATGTAAAAGAAGACTGTAAAGTTCTCCAGATATCTAAGAAAAGGGAAGATGGGCAATACTGTGTAAGAGCAACCTTGAAATGCAGCCTGAGGCAACTCTGAAACCCCCAAACAGGGGGACAGAGATCAGCCTTCCAGTGAAGAGATTGACCATCATCTCTTGACTGCCCAGCAACTGGTTCTATGTTCTAACAGCACCAAGAGTTTTCTAGGGGTTACAGGTTCCTCATTTTTGTGCAGTCTTGGTGGAACCACAGATGGGTGCCCCCTTCAGAAGATGACAGTTTCCTGAAGGCACCTTATGTCAGATCCTTGCTCTCCCTGCCAAGTGAATTTAAGAGTGGAATCTGTGGCCTGAGCTTGGCCAATGGGATGTGCTCCCTTGGGATCTAAAACTGGAGTAGAATGACAGATGGACAGAAGTCATAGCTTGAGATCATCGCTTCCCTAGAGGAAACCTCACTACTGCTTTGTGAATACCATGCTGCTCACACTGCATTTCAGCCTCCTTTCAATTCTGTAAACTCCCCAATAACCACTAATAAACATGTCCCTTGTGCTTAATATAGTGGGAAATTTGGTTTCTGTTGCTTATAACCAAAGAGTCCTAATTAGTCCACAAATGTGAGACTGTCCATATAATTAACTGCAATGTTTAATTTCAACCTTTTGTAAATTGGCTGATACTCATACATGAGGAATAATTACTTGGTTCTCATGTAATCCATTTTGATATTATATATCTCCATTAAGAACCCCTGTTTGGGTCCATGAGAAACTATCTTTACCTCCTAGAAAGACAAGACAAGGGCTATTACACCACATATGCTCTGAAAATGGGTCATTTGTTACACACAGGTACAGAAAATTAGGAACACTTTCTTTGAAATAGTACTCAGCTTTTTTGATACAATAAATTCAGATATTTTCCAAAGGACAGTAGAATGAGTAGTAAACAATTTTCACCACATGCCCTCAAATTCACAATACTCTATCCCAAAGGTAGCTGTCTTCAGCACAGGCATAGGTTTCAGGAGGGTTTATAAAACTGATCATATATCTGAGAGCCCCAGCACCTGCTCCCAGGTACACCGAAAAAGCCATGTGTCCATGCCAAGAATAGCCCTTGCAAATACCAGGAGTGCCTGCAAAAAAAAAAAGGAAACTGAAATTTCTTTCCCCAGTTGGATGTGTGCTGATGCAGTGGACTTACTGAGGGTCTGAGAGACATTGCTGAGCACAAAACACAACTGGGGAAAGATTTCAAGCAGGGCAGCAGTGGGGGAAACAGAGGAAGAATTTTTCGATCGTTCTATCTGGCATGGAAAATATGAATGAGTTTACTCTGGTTCATTTGTGAAGCTCCAGTAGGAAGAGCTGGACTTGAGCCAGCTTGCTAGTGCATTCCAAGAGGGTCACCTGCAAGGTGATGGGGACTATGGCCTGAGTGATATATTGTTGGAACAGACACCAGGAAGGGAGTGGAAGGGGGTTTCGCTGGAGCTGGATTTCCCACCTGGAGAAGTTTAAAAACCTGGAAGCCCCTACATGTCTATTTGAGGTATCTGTGATATGGTGCATCATGAGGAAGTTAGAACTAGAATTTCTGCCACACAGATGCCAGACAAGTCAGAACAATTAGCAGCAAGAGGAATACATGGCACCTTTGAGTCTGGGAACCATGATGCCCTCCCTGCCTTTCCTCTCTTGCCCCAGATCTTTATCAGACCTAATGGGCCACAGAAAAAGAGTGAAGAAGTGCCCCCAAAGGCATTCATACAAAATCCTCTTCCTCTATTCCAAGAGAGGAGAGAGGGGATGAAAAACATACCACCCCCTCTTCTCTTCTGATCCCAGATCTGCAAGTCTCACTAATAAGGGAAGAGAAGAAACTTTGAATAAACAAAGTTGCTCTAAAAACAGAAAATGATTGAGGTATAAATACTGATTGAGGCAATGTTAATAACCAGAGGTAACCAAAGAGTTGAGAAATCCGCTCAAGATGTTAGCAAGAACGGGGGGAAATATTCAGCCCAGCATAGCAGGGGACAGTGACTGGAAGGAAAACTATTACATATGTACATCCTACTGAGCTGAGACTGTTCAATAAATTAGTGAGTGTTCAATAACAATTTTAAATAAAGAAATCTTGATAAGACATGTAATTTTGATTCCCAAGCATTAATACAACTGGGTGTTTGTTAGAGCACTAAGTATGCACTGCCACACATGCTGTGGAATCTATGTGATCATTCAGCATTGGCTCATCAGTGGTTCTTATTTTAATGCACGTATATCTCACTTCATGTGATAACTGAACTCCAAGTGAAAACAGTGAACTCAATGTTATGTTTAGGATAAAGTATTTTTAATGCAGTGGGACAGCTTGCAATCTTTGGAATATGCTTTTGTTTAGAAAATAGCTTACCATGCAAATAACCCCCCTTTGATGGCATCTTTTCTTTTTCTTTTTCTTTTTTCTTTTCTTTTCTTTTCTTTTTTTTTTTTTTTTTGAAAATGTCAAGTTGTATAGATTGATTGCCAGGTGGAAACACACCTTCATAACATTTTAGAATCTTTAACAAGGTGCAGGCTAGAATTTTGGGGTGGTTTACAGCAAGTTTTTAGCCACTAATTATGTATTGAGTAAAATGTTTTCCTTCTAAGTATTTGCCTAGGTGGATTAATTGCTCTCCAGGTGGACAAAAAGAAAGCCAATTGATGATATCCAAACAACGATAATTTTATGTGTTCATTCAACATTTGTTGAACTACTATGACAGTGTATTTCAACCAGGAGCAATCTCTTCCACCAAGTCTCATTTGGGCAATCTGGAGACATTTTTGGCACTATCTGGGGGGAAGGGAGTGCTTTTGGCATTGAGTAGGTGAAGACAAAGTTGCTGTTACACCCTACAGTGCACAGGAAAGCCTCCTGGACAAAGATTTCTCCATCCTATAGTTGATAAACTCTGCCCTATAATGTACCTAATACAGGTGATGTCAAGATGAATAAGTCCCTGCCCTCAAGGGGCTCATAACTAAGATATAATTTTGAAATCCTATCTATCCTGTTGAATTGACACAGAATCATAGTGGCTATTTCTACCAGTTCCAAATATAGGATGTGTGAAGGACATCTCCCTCTCCCAGCTGTTCACCATTTTCTCCTGTTGCCTTTGGAGATGATACTGTAGGAAACATGCAAATAAAGAGGGGAAGACAAGGTCATTTTTTATTGGCTCTGCAATGACTGTGCATTGATGGTGGTTTTATCCAAACATTTATAATGTGCTGGAGACTGTTCAAACAGTTAGGCAGCTTGTCAATTTTCTAATGAGTGAGGCACCATGCGTTTTGAAAGTAGAAGTCTAGTTGTCTCTAATAGCTGAAGGGCATGCAGCACACATCTCCTGTACTTCCAGGGGATTACTTACCAAATGTTTATTGAGCAACTACAATGTCTGGGCCAATCTGGGGAGGGGTGAATAAAGGTGCTTACGAGATAAGGAAAGGGACAGAAGAGACACTGCAATGAGAATAAGGGTCTAGGTAAACAAAGGGGAAACTGATTCCAGTGGGTGAATCAGGAAAGTTTTTCTGAAAGTGGAAGAACTCTGGCAATCTTTGAGGGTGGAAAGGATTTAAGGTCAAGTGGAAGGGCATTCAAGGAAAAAGAAAATGCATGGGCCAAAGCACAGGGTAGATCACAGACAGCACATGAGAAGGGAATACAGTTCAGTCATGAAGGGGGGGAACCAAGGGAGAGGAAGTTGGATAGAGCACAGTATTGAATGACAGTTGTCAATATAGATATGAGAGACAACACAAAATATATTAAGTAGAGGGAAAAGTACTACATCGTGTATATAACATTTTTATCACTTTGTGGGGAAAAGAGAATAGGATATACACACATATATTTTAGTGCATACCTACACTATCTCTGGAAGCTACAAAAGAAACGGGTGAAAAGTCATTGTTGCTGGGAATAGAAAATAAGAGGGCAAAGATCATGGGTAGAAAAGAGAATTATAGCGCAGCCCGGGTGGCTTAGCAGTTTAGCGCCACCTTCAGGCCAGGGCCTGATCCTGGAGGCCTGGGATCGAGTCCCACGTTGGGCTCCCTGCATGGAGTCTGCTTCTCCCTTTGCCTGTCTCTGCCCCCCACCCTCTCTGTCTCTCATGAATAAATAAATAAAATTTAAAAAAAAGAAAAGAGAATTATACTGTTTATAATTTGTGAATTTCTAAGATATTTTAACATATTCAAAAATAAATACATTAATTTTTTTTTTTTTAAAGCCAGAATTACAAAAGACTAATGGAAAAGTTACCCAAACTCCTTTGGGAGCCAGTATCAAACAGTGTTTAAAAGCACAGATTTTTTTTTTTTAATTTTTATTTATTTATGATAGTCACAGAGAGAGAGAGAGAGGCAGAGACACAGGCAGAGGGAGAAGCAGGCTCCATGCACCGGGAGCCCGACGTGGGAGTCGATCCCGGGTCTCCAGGATCGCGCCCTGGGCCAAAGACAAGCGCCAAACCGCTGTGCCACCCAGGGATCCCCTAAAAGCACAGATTTAAGTTGGTTTGCTGGATTTGAATTTCTTTTCTGTCAATGACAGGCATGTGACCTTGGGCAATTTATTTAAGAGATTATATCTTTTATGTTCAATGAGGACAGGCGCAATAATACCTACCTGACAGGGTATTTTATTTAAGAGTTAAATGAGGTACTATGTGTAAACCATGCAACCCATGCCTAGAACATGTTACTCTAGCACCAGCCACCGTACTCGGAAGTAATGCAGTACTCCTGGTGCACGTATGGGTGGTGACTAAATGCACATAAATTACAACAGAGCATTTTACAACATCAGCAAATATACTTGGTACTATTGGCCTCCTGTGCAGCAGAACCGAAATGATGCCGCTTGTTCCAAGCATAATGATACCTTAGAAAACCCAATAGCCAACTACTCCACAGTGGCAGAAACACTGAGGCAAAGCCTCTTCCCTCTTTCTTTTCTTTTCTTTTTATTTTTTTTTAAACATAGGAATTGATTCATTGATCAGTGTGAAAGCCTAGAGTGATAGAGCTACAAGCCAAAGGAAGAGGCAGGAAGGATCCTCCCCTGGAATCTTCAGTCGGAGCTGGCCCTGCCAAACCCGTGGTTTCAGAATCCCATCCTCTAAAACTACGGGAGTAGTTTGTACTACTTTTTACGGCTGCCTTAGGGAAAAACACAATCCCTCCTAATCCTTTAGCATAAAACCAATTCCAAGAACTGTGCTTGCATCCTTGTGGTACCCTTATCCTCATTTCAAATCTTCACTAGGAACTTGATGTGTGAGAAGGTAAAACTGCACACATAAATACTTTGAAAGTGGCTTTTTACAATTTCTGTATCAGGGGCACATTTTTCCCCCAAGGGAAATCCTATGTGCACTTTCAAAATGGGACAGAGTAAGTGGGGTGCTATTAGTATGCAACAGTTGCTTATTATATAGCCAACCAAGGAGGGTCATATGGCTGTTTTAACGACTGTGTAATTTTGAAGTTACTTAATGGGTTTGAACAACCCACGAAATTAACACAGAAATGTTTATGAGGTCTCTTAAGTCTTAACCAAATCTTGGGAACGTAAAAATCTCTCACCCAGTAAGTGTGCACTTAGTATACAGACTGAAAAGCTGAGGTCAAGAAAATGTAAGTAATTTACTGAGGTCATTCCACTGGAAGGTCCATGATCAGCTACAAGGTTCACCTAACAAGGCTGAAGCTAACTTCCATGTTCCTCGCTTCATCGTACCATCTATGTGCCTATTCTTAATAGCCATTAATACTTCTAGTGCCCCCCTAACCCCCATCAAACCATCTAAAGACCTCTGTCATCAAAATGACTAGAAACTTTATCAATTTATCTACCAATGATATCCCCTTCCCCCTCCCTCCCTCCCTTCCTTCCTTATCCTCTACTACAACACCAGCAGTCATGCATATTAAGGTCACAAGGTGTTTCAAAAAGGGCTAATCTAGGAACTCTCTGGCTGATCCTTCTTTGGATACCCCCCCCCCCACCTTCCCCAGCAAAATTCATCCCAATTTCTGCACCTTGAATTTAGTTAAGCCACCTTAAGGAATCAATTACCTTTATTTCCTAAAATATGATGATCCTTAAAACTAAATAGTGAGGGATCCTCACTATTTGTCTGAAAATGGAGGGCTTAGGGTTATAACTGAGAAATGAAATCCTTACTACTACCCCATTTTCATTCTGTGTTTGGGTCTTTAATCATAGTTACTGGTAGGGGAATGGTCCTTTTGAAGGGTTCTTGGACATCAAAGCCCAGGAATGAAAAGTTCAGCTCTCACATTTTCAACAAGGTTATTGACTCGCTTCTAGAAAGCCAAATATTTGTTTTCTAATGAACGTGTTAGGAGATTCAGCAGTGTAAAATGCCCTTGCATCAAGAAAAACTGGCATCTGTGTTCTTTGAATCAATTTCCAAAGATTATGCAGCACATTTTAATGGTGCTCTGGGGACCTACCGCGCGTGTGTCTGAAAAATGAGGATGAACATTTTATATGTCCCCCAAGCAGATAAACCTCTGCCCTGCCCCCAATGAAGAGATCATAAAGCAAAGTGTTATTAATCTAGAAGTGATGGGAGAGAATGCCATAATTCCAGAGGGGGTATTTATTAAAATAGTGACGGTTTACCTCCTTCCCATCTTGGATTAATTTTGACTCAATCTGACCATTCGTCAGGAGATGCATAATCCCATCATATTTTGAGGATTTAAAAAATTTACTTATGAAGACATCAACTTCATTCAATGAAATAAGACACTTGAAAGACTCCAAAATACGTCTCAACTTGGCATAAGGAAAGAGATTCTAGATGAAGCTGTTTCTATTAATTTAGCTGATGAGAAGGGGAACTAGCTTATAGAGTTGAATATCACCTATTCAGGAACCATAACTTGCATGGGTATTAAATAAGTAGGTTAATATTAATAACCAGGTTAATATTTAACTAAGGTTAAATAATCAGACTTCCTCTAAAACATCTAAGAGTGAACCATGAGAAGGGATATTTTGACAAAGAATGTTAGATTATGTCATCCCCTGTTTAAAACCCTTTTATGCCTTCCCTCTCATTTAGGATGTAATCCAAGCCCCTGCCTCAACCTGCAGGCTTTATAGGGTCTGGCTCCCTCTCATCCCCTTCTATTCCATCTTAAACACACTGCCTTCACTTCTATATTTCTTGACCCTACCTGAGCTCATTCTGGACTCAGGGATCTGCTTTAGTCCTAACTTTGGAGGATCACTCTCCAGGTTCTTTAAAGTGCGGACTCCTTACCCTTCCAATGTCAAAGAAGCCCTCCTGTTCAACCTAACCCCAAACACTCCTTCCTAGGGGTAACTTTCCTTCATTAGATTTTAAAATCATCTTATTTACTTGTTGAATTATCTACTGCCTATTTCTGTCAATTGGAATGTAAGCACCATGAGACAGTTGTCCTTACTCATCTCTATCACCCCAGCACCTGAGGGAGTGTCTGTTAAAGGGTAGGTAATCAGTAAATCACTGATGAAGGATAACAGCCTACAATGCAATAATATCAAAATGCTTAGATCAGCATCACCTTACAATCTTCACGCATCTTCACTTTGAAGAGCATGCTGCCCTGCAAGTTGGGAAGCTCCGAATTTAGAGAAGAAAATTGCTTACATACTCCAAGTTGTAATGGGCAGAAATAAACAGGCCCGAAGTACCCTGCAGATGAAGTAAATCATGCAACAAGGCTGGTTTCTGGTCACAGAATAAGAAAAGGGATATAGTACACGATAGCGTAGCAAGTAAAGTGCACAAACACAAAAATGGGTTCTCAGTATTTATCTGTGATCCTCTCGTACCAAGGAAGCAAGACTAGTAGCTTACTATCATTCTAAGTAATCCAAGGCATATCCTCAATCCTCAGAGCAGGGTGGTTAAAAGGATAGGTTCAAATCCACAGCTCAAGCACATGTTAGTTTCCTGAGTTTGGGCAAATCTTTTAATCCTTCTATGCCTCAGACTTTTCAAAATGGTAATAACAAACCCCTGTAGAGATTAAATGAGAAATGTATATAGAGTTGCTAAAACAGATTCAGGCACAGAATGAATGGGTGGTGCACAATTGGTAGGCTTGCAGAATCTTCACCAAAAAGGAGCATGCTCTGGATTTTTAAGAGGTAGGGACATTGTCCGGATGGCTGGGCTGTAACCTGGTATGCAGAATTTTCTCTTTCAAAGAAAGTTGGTTACAATGATAATGACAATGTGATGCAATAGTACCACCAGTCTAGTCTCATTTGGCCCCTTCTAGGGCACAAAGAATTCCTACATACACCGTCTGTCGATCTTCATTCAGCCTAGTGTACCAGGCGGGCGGGTATGATCAATCCCATTTTAGAGATAAATTACACAGACAGCTCCTTCCTATCTTGAATGCAGCAGTGTTTGGCTGATTTGGCAAATCAAGTTTTCCACTTTATATCTACATATGGTGTGTGGCCGATTCTCATCAAGAAAGGAGAAAGTAGACAGAATAAAGTGTCCTTCTTCTCATGGTCCTTAGGAGATCACAGAGAACAGTTTCCCCTTTATTTTCCCACTCCTCCAAGTGGTAATACTGGGACAAAACATGTGTGTGGTTGAGCTCTAGCCAAATGCCATTTCTGTTTTTGCTGGCTTTAGAGAAGTATGGGGCACAACTTTTGCTATTTCCATAAACTATATAAATATGAATTATGCACACTCATGTACAAATATATACATGCATACCTACATATTGGATATATAGACTCCAAAGAGCAGGGGCTCTGGGCAACAACCTGAGGCAAAACCATGGCAACCTCAAGGAGATCCAAGAGCTAGGTGCAATGGGAGTACACTAAACTCCATCTCGATGATGACTGGCCCAGGATGTTTTAAAATTTCTGAGAAGTAGTAAAGCAGTGGATAGAGCATGATTTTGAATTTGGATCAGGTCTTTGGAACCTGGGAAAATGGCATAAGAAAAACCTGGGTGCCCTCATCTACAAAATGGAAACAAATCAATTTCAATACCAAGGTAATCACCTGGTCCATTACTAGTTTTCTTTTTCTTTTCTAGTGTCTCCTAGGTTGACATCTTCTATAAGGCTTGAGATTGAACAGTGAATCTGTCAGCTTTCCCTTTCCCCAGATACATTATCCTGCAATGATTTTTCCTTTTATTTTTTTTGTCTTCCTTAAGTCAGATAAAGACCTTACTTAACTATCATTTCCTTTTTACATTGTGCATGGTGTTTGGACCAGACAACCTTCAATTTAATCAAGACACTTACCAAGTACCAACCATATGGCAGGCTATCAATCTCATTTACTCAGATCCTAATAGACAAATACATATTTTCATCATTTCAGGAACTAGCAACACTCAGAAGAAAAGAGACTATAAGAAAATCTACCACTTGAATTGGTTCAACAAACACAAATATGAGCTTACCAAAGCTAGTGAGGCATCAAGAACATCACTGCAACCCAATGGGTCTCATTTCTCCTAAATGCAAAATGGCTAGCAGCAGCATCATTACCATCATCAATAATAGGGTCCAAGACCCTATAGGAAATATAGTTCTCATACAATCCATGGTCTTGTACTTGTTAAAATTGGAAAATAGGGGCACCTGGGTGGCTTAGTCAGTTAAATGGCTGCCTTCTGCTCAGGCACATGATCCTAGGGTCCCGGGATTGAGCCTCACATCTGGCTCCCTGCTTAATGGGCAGCCTGCTTTCCCTCTCCACCACTTGTGCTCTCTTGTACACTCTCTTTCTCAAATAAATGAATAAAAACCTTTAAAAAATTGGAAAATAAAGCAGTAACCAATGAAGAGAAGCCAAAATTCTACTACTTGACAAAATCCTGGGCATAAAAGAATGTGGCAAAAGACGGAGAGAATAATTTTAAAATCAAGTCCATTATGGGCAGAGACAGGCTTTGTCATCAAGAATGTGGAACAAGAAAGTGGCCATTTTATTTCAGCGGCACAGTCCTGCCTGGGTGACTTTAAGGGTCACAGGTATTATATGCCCAGGTAAAGCACTCTTTGAAACACAAAGCATTTCTAAATTCTCCTTGAATATAAACCCCCAAGTCCCCTCCTACTTTAGCGGGGTGGGGGGTGGGGGTGGAGAGTAAATGTTGCCAGAAAGAAGCCAATCAGGAGACTGGAGATACTGGTGTCAGAAATGGGAACTCTCCACTTCTCTGTCCAGCTGGGAAGGAGAAAAAGAGGCTTTGGGGAGTAATTAACTGTCATGCATAAGATTAATTGACGACCCTCCAGTTTTGCCCTAAACACAGATGTATCAGGATCAGGACACAACCTTGAATACTAAAGGTGAAGGGAGAACAGTTATTTCTGGATAGGAGCAAACTGAATATGCAGAATTGTGGGCGATGTCAAAATTCACGTTGTGGAGCTGGGGAAGGCCATATATCATCACGCCCTTCCATAAAGTGGCTTGTCAGAAACTAGCCAAGGACTTAAAATAGGAACCAGCTTTCGCTAGGAAGTTTCTTAGTAACAACTGGTCCACAGCGAGCCAGCTATCCTATTGCACACATTTGGACATACTCCTGCCATGTTTCTATTTCTCTATTTAGATAAAGAAGCTAAAAGGGAAATTTATAAAGTTGGTATCTGTTAACAGTAGATTATGTTCACAGCTTCACATCCAGACTTTCTCTGACCCCAGAGTATGTTTTATGGGGGGAAAGAGGGAAGTCTTTCGTAGAAGGTCTCAATGTGCCAAGAGTAGGGCTCTTTCCCAAACACAGCATCCCCATAATAACCCATTGTTTGCCTATCCTCCGTGG
This sequence comes from Vulpes vulpes, assembly GCF_048418805.1. NCBI lineage: Eukaryota > Metazoa > Chordata > Mammalia > Carnivora > Canidae > Vulpes > Vulpes vulpes. The sequence continues at coordinate 110,139,833 of NC_132782.1, forward strand.
CAAGGCAGTTTACCACTACTGCAGAGCTCTCTACTAGATAGAGAGGGGATTACCAGTTCACGTATGCACTTTTCATATAAGTTATCAATTTCAGGGGATGAGAATAGAGAAGATTTTTCATTTTCCTTCCAAATGATTAGTGGTGAGTTATCAAAATTCTTACAATAAACAGATTGTCTTCCAGTGCCTTTTTCAGTGAAAAAGTGTCTTTTTAAATTCCATGAAAGTGTTGGGTTTTATTTATGAACTAGTCACTGAGCAAAGTGCCAGGGTTATAAAAATGAATAAGACTCATACTTGAGGAGCTCTTGCTTTGAAACTATAGCCATTTAAAATATATATATATACACACACATATACATATAAAATAATCATGATAACAACACAGCAGCAGGTATCTCTTACTGAACATTGTTAACTGTTTTGCCATCACAGTTTTATTATCCTCACAGCTAGAAGAGGTGGGTCTGAACCTTATGTCTATTTTACAGGTGAGGACACTGAAGCTTACACAAGTTTCTGTAGTTTATCTAATATCACACATTTAGTGCCAGGCAGAGCTGAAATTTGAAGCCAGGAAGCTTAAATACAAAACTCAGGTGGTTCCATAGGGATCCATGGAAACAATATCGATTCCATGGACTCATTTTTATTTGGGGGAACCAAGAAATATTTTGCAAAGCTGGCATCTGAACTAGGTATTAAATGATGGGATAGAATTTGCCCAGGTGGAGATTAGGATGGGGGTGCGGTGGGGGCCCTCGAGTGGGTGGAGGAGGTGTTCCAGACAAAGAAAACAGCAGATGCAAGTATGTTTAAGACTAAGGTTAGTTCAAGATACTGGAGGCATGGAATAGGATGAAGTTGAAGCCGGGGAGGGTTTTCAAAAATGGCATTAAAGAAAGCAGGCAGTTGAGGAGATCACTTAGACTTAGTTCTGTTAGCCTGGGGAAAATGGACAGATTCTGATGAGTAAACTGGTTCTGTTGGAAGGAAATTACCCTAAGCTGAGGTTCACGTGCAGCTAGCCTCAAGGGGTGATGTGGGAATAGTGTGGATGGCCGTTCGGCTACAAGGAAAAGGAGTCAATGACCTATCAATCTAAACTCACACTCCAAAGAAGGCCACGGGCCACAAGGGAAGGACTCTAAGCCACACGTTTTTGGTTTTGATCTGTGCTCATCAGGAACTTCTGAAGGCTGTTCAAGGAGAAGAGTGGGATCAAGACTGTGCCTGGCAACTGAGTACAAAAGGATTGGCCAGGAGAGAAAGAGTAAAGAGAATTAAGCCCTCTGTGCCTTTGCATCCTTGTCTGTGAAATGAGGATAATGAAATGATGGCTAGTCCTGGTGAGGATGACAGGAGAAAAACAACGTAGAGTTTGGGCCATGGTGGTAACCACAAAGCAAACCATTAATACATGCTCACTTCTTTCTTCCTTTCCTTCTTCCCTTCTCCCTTCTCCTTTCTTTATCTTATCTTCCCTTCCCTTCCCTTCCCTTCCCTTCCCTTCCCTTCCCTTCCCTTCCCTTCCCTTCCCTTCCCTTTCCTTTCCTTCCTTCCTTCATAAATTATTGATGCCTGTGCCAAACTTGTTCTTCTTCTTCTTCTTCTTCTTCTACTACTACTACTACTACTACTACTACTATTACTTTGTTTTTCTCCTCCTCCTCATTATCCTTTTTTGTGCTTCTTTTCCTCTTCCTCCTCTTCTTCCCTCTTATAATCATAGTAATAGTTATTGTTGTTGTTAGCAATTGCAGAGTGAACAGACTACAGAAGAGGAAAGAGCCTTGAGTAACACTTCAAGGAAAGACTGTGGTGTCAAATTAGAGACAGAAGAGACATGGACAAAAAATGGTGGGGCACAGGGAGGAGTACATGGAGAAAGCCCCCATGCATGAGTGTAGACTCCCCGCTGCTGAAGCACATCTGTGAATATCACTGGGGCAGAAATAAAAGATTGTAACTAGAAGGGTGCTTTTAAATGGAAAATTATTGAGTAGAGCTAAATATGATCTCATTAGGGAATGAAACCTGCTGCTCGAAGAAGTGTGGGATGAATACAAGCCAGGAAAGGAAGGACAACCAGTGGTCCCTATACCCTCTGAAGGACAGAAGCTACTGAACGTCCACAATAAACACCAGGAGTTCTCAGGAGATCAAACTCAAATGAATATGGTAAAATGAGGCCAACTCTCTTTAGGAGAGTTTAGGAACATTGTTCTAAATGTCTAAACAGAATCTCCAAAGGATAAAGTATGTGGCTTTAGCTAAGTGAGTACCTCAAAATCAGAAAGAGAACTAAATGAACATGATATTGGGGGCTGATTATTTCTGGATTCACCTAATTTTTGTGAGGCTCATTCTAAAAGATCAAGGACTGTGGGCTTACAGAGCAATATGATCTCTGTCTTGAGGGGTTCATTCCTCATTGGAAGAAAACTCTCTTGCCCAGGAATCAGAACAGTCTGTCCAAAGTGAACATGGGAAATTTACAAAGCACTCCAGGTATCTGCAACAGGCTCCCTCCACCTCAATTTTCTCCACTTCTATATTTCCCAACACCCTGTTTTCCATTCTGGGATCTCTTTGAGCCTGACTCCCCCACAAGTACTAGGTTTGAATCTATCCTGGCTAAACCAAAGAGACCATTTCATTGCTCTGAGACCATTGCTGTCAGTGACTGATCTTCTTTGTCCATGGAAATAAAAATGGTAGTCATGGTCATGAAATCTTTATCCAGAGTGATGAGACAAGCATGTTCTCTCATCCCCTGAAAAGCGTGGTGTGTAGACATGAGGCCATTAGGCATGCTATCTAGGCATAAAACTGGCACCCAAAGGAGGTGAAGCTATGGGGAATCGCTGCCAGTAGCCTATTCCTAACAACGGCTGCCAACGATGAATATTTGCTCTGTGGCAACCACTGTGTTAAGTGCCCTACATTCAGTAACTCATTTAATCTTACCTAAACCCTCTCCCACCCAAAATAAGACCTGCTGCCCTCATTTTTTGCAGGTGAGGTACCTGAGGCTCAGAGAGGTTGGCCATACATTCATCCAAGGTTTCACAGCTAAGAATGGACTGTGGAACTAGGAACTGAAGGCTGGCTAGAACTAGCTGGTCAGATTCTTCAGCATTGTATTATACTGACATGCGGATTATCAGAGTGAGAAGAGAACATAGGTGAGAAGAAAGGACTCACTGCAACAGCCCCCTGCTCCTCCCCTCCAAATCAAATCCAGAACCCTACACTTGAATGGCAAAAGATGGACGCATAGACAACATGCATGACCAGCTCAGAGATAACATTCACCTCAGCTAGACTCTCCCTATGAAGGTCAAAATGTAAGACAGTGGGGGTCATTGTGGCTCATGGGCAGTAGATAAGGGAGGAGAATTATCACAAACATCCTCATCTCAGAATAGCTCTGGAAATGGGTGGCATCCATCTCTCAGGATCAGTCATGGGCCTTCATTAGGGGCAGAAAGCTAAAACGGAGCCTCTCATCTCATCTACAAAACATCTAGCTTGGTCCAAAAGTCTTTGGGAGAAGGCTTGGTCATTGTGAAATAGTGACATAATCCCACTGACTTCATGAAATAGACTATTTTATAGAGAGCCCAGCAGACTCCCTGGTTTCCTGCAGAATCAAGACATTTTCATAGAAGGCAGCTCTGACTTCAAATCCAAATGCTGCTACAAAGAGAAAAGCCACTGGTGGAATTTGAATCATCTCCTCTGGACAACAGCTTATTAAACAAACAAACAAACAAACAAAACAAAACAAAACAAAAACTTGTAACTGCAAGAATGTCCCATAGTGCGTATCACTAATGCATTCCACCTGCAAATTACGAACACCACCACCTTTAATAAATCAAAGGGTATCTTCATGGGAGTTAGTAAGTAAAGTATTAAAACTCCCTCTTTGGTGTCTGTTCTAACCGGGGCAAGAGGACTATTCACAATGGAACTCAATTTGACAAGAATGATTCTTAGCAATGCCAGTTGGTAGTTTCCATGGGCTCCTTGCCTCTGTGGGCAAGAAAACGAATTTTGGTTCTAAGAGCACATGTTTTAAAATTCTCCCATGTCAGTTCAGCACCTAGGAATACAGCAGAAATATTTCCATGTTTGTTTTGCATATGATAGATTCCATCTACCAAGAGGGATGAATTTCAGCCATGTGACAGAGAGTTGGGAAAGTGCAAGGTAAACTTTAAGAAACTTGCAGATAGCAAGCCAAAGCAGAGTCAGGTATACTGGCCTATACCCCTCTCTTTCTTGTGAACTCCTCTGTGTCCTGGCACCAATAGCTCCCAACATCACACTCTTCTCTTCTTCCTTCATCTCTCCACCAATGGAAATGGTTTTTTTTCACCAGCCCATTGTAACACCAGCAGGAGTGCTGAGACTTCTTCACTGCCTGCTCTTGGGTGGAAAAGCCATTCTGATCCACTATACCTCAATGATCCCAGCTGCCTTGAACCTAGACAGTGCTTTTAAAAATACATCCCTCAATCTTCATCATTTTGCAGCTTGTTATAGCACTTGACATTATAGTGAGAGAGAAAAGAAGCACACGCCAAGGCTCAGATCCACTCCCCGCCTTTTATGTTTGAAATTGTTATCAGTCAGCCACCAGTGAGCATTAAAGAGGGCATGCCTTGATTTTTTTTTTCTTTTTTTGCACATACAAAGCTTTTCAAGGGTGCAGCACTACTTAACAAATGACAGAAACCTTGAGCAGCCCTTCTAGGTACTGGCAATGAATTGTTTTTCTTTTTTATAATAGACTGGGACAATGAAGCAGAGATTTCTCTGTGCCCAGATTTGGAGTTGCTCCAACCTTTAAACTTTATTGCCCCACAGAGTATCCAACTGTGTTTATGGGAGGGATTGGATCATTAAAATTCATTTGGGACTGAGTCTCCAGAGGAATACACAAGCTTTCATCCTCCTGACTTCTCCATCACCTAGAATTCAATAGACTACAATTTCTTAGGGAGTTATGAACAAATGAATGATAACAATGTGTTGTCATTTGTGCATGCTGTCCCTCACCTGGTCCCCTCTGTGACCAAAAGCACATGTTTCTTAGTAGGGGGGCTTAGCCAGGTCAGGGACTCTGCGTGTTGTCAAGAACAAGAACAGACCGTGGGAGTTGGCTTCTATGGCATTGCACGTGACCTTCCACGAACAAAAGCAGTTCAAATCTCAAAAACACTTAAACTTGAGGTTACTGAAAAGCCAGTTTTCAGATATGCTTGCAGAATCCAATAATCGTTCTGTTACGGTTGTTCAATGCCAGCCACATGAGACAAAGGGGCTAATAAAAATAAATCGTTATAATGAGAAGAAAGAATACATATATTTCCACTCTTCTCTTTCTCTATTGACTCTTGCCAAAGAGCTCAGGAAATAGGAAATAAGAGTCAAAAGCTTCTAGTAACTATGAGATTTCATAGGAGAGCCACAACCATGTAGCTGTCTCAAGCTTGAGAACATGTGTGCCCTGAATCGTATGTAGCCAATTGTCAGGGGCTGCCTAACTTCACATCTCCCTTTAAGTATCCCAGTATTCATGATATTTCTCCCTCATTTTCAGAGTTTTATTTTACATTTTCTCCAAACTGGATTCTACTGAATTTGAAATCTGTTGGCCAACCTTGATGAACGCCTTTACCCAGATCATGCGATTTTACCGGAAGATCCGTCTATTAAAGTGCTTGGAAAACTTACAACAAAAGAAAGCAAATTCTTTATTATTTCTTTGAAATACAATCAGTCATTTCTCAAGGTCAGTGGTAGATTTTAAAATCCCATCCAAAAGAATGGGGCCATTTTGAAAAGTGATCTTGAGGGCAGCCCTGGTCACTCAGCGGTTTAGCGTTGACTTCAGCCCAGGGCGTGATCCTGGAGACCCAGGATCGAGTCCCACATCAGGTTCTCTGCATGGAGCTTGCTTCTACCTCTGCCTGTGTCTCTGCCTCTCTCTCTCTCTTTCTCTCTGTGTGTGTGTGTGTGTGTGTCTTTCATGAATAAATAAATAAAATCTTTAAAAAAAATAGAAAAGTGATCTTGAGTACCATAAAAATAAAATCGTATAAAATGGAAACCACATAAATTCAATAATGAAAAACCAAGTCTGAGACCTGAGGCATATAAAGTTAATAATATTAATGATAACAACAGTAGCAAGCATCTTTCTTCTTATTATTTTTCTTACTGTTATTACAAATGTCTTCTTCAAGTGCATAAAGTACAGCAAAGAATTCATCTAAGAATCCAGGGGAAGAGTGTTTTGGTTTGCAGGAATTGTAGATGCAAAGGGTGATAATGACCTTTGCATGTTTTAAGATAAACAAGAGACAGAAAAGGGCTAGAGTATAAAAGACACAAAATATGAGGAAATGAGGTCTTTGAGGCAGGCAGACACCAGATGTTATGGGACTGTATAGACCACAGTTATTTTTTTTCCTTCTTCAAAGCATAATGGGGCACCATTGGAGAATTTTAAGTAAGGGACTAACTGAATTAATTTACGGGTTTCTTTCTTGAAAAATTTTATTGCGGTAAACAAATATATGAAAGTACCATCTAGCCATTTTGGAGTATACAGTTCAGTACTGCTAAGTATATTCACATTGTTATGAGGACACTTATTTCAGATGATAATTATAGGTTTTCTGTTGTGATTATTTGATTTTTCCCCCATCTAATGTCCTTTCCTAACCTCATTCAACTGTGTGCTGCTCGGTAATAGGTTCCCTGTCACTTTTTGTCCATCATTAACACTGGCACCAACACTTAGTAGGACCTTGATATAAGTGCCCTAACACTTAGTAGGACCTTGATATAAGTGAAATTAATGAGTAAGTCAGCAGAACCATAGTCTTCAGGAAATGCTCTTGTATTACTCTTGTGTGTGTGATTTTCCCTTTACTAAACTATTGTTGAATTTTTAATAACAAGGAGTACTTTGTTTTTTCCTTTGAGTGTCTTATTAAAGTCTATTCTTTCAATTTAAATGGATAGCATTCTTGAGGATTGAACCAATGCCTTATTTATTTTGCATCATCTCTCTTTCCAAACTTATGCCGGTACACCATGATCTCTGCCTAGCTATGGTAGGCACTGAGCAGGTGTACAACAAGCACATGTCTAGAAATTGCAGTAAGAAACACCTAATATCCTTTTAAATTCCAATGTTATCTGGGATTTTTTAAATTCCCATTTCTCTTGGATGTAGTGGGGCCATTTTGTTTCCAAATATCATTTTCCTGTTTGTTAAATAAAAGATGCTTCCAGAAAGCCATTTTTACTAGTCATTAATTTGTATATTTTTAGATCCTTTTTTATAAACAAAGCTCAATTGAGTTATGAATGTCAGAGTGCGAATGAGTGTCTACAAGCTTTACATTTCTGCTATTCACTGTGACATAATGAAAGTGACAACTATATAAAAGTGATTGACAATCAACAGCTTAAAGAAATACTTCAAATCCATCCACTGAGCAAGAAACTGCATAAGTAGGGGCAAAATCTCTAAGTCTGGTGAAGAGAAAAACAATTTGAGAGGACTTTGTTTTTTTAAATAGAAGTGTCAGTTTGTCACGCTTTATTCTGCCTTTGTAGAATAAGGTTTGCAAGAATGCAATTAAGTGCACATACATGGAGTTCTCAGAAAACCAATATGGCAACGGGAGAGCTTATCCTTGTGCCTACTCACAAGTTGTCCATTTATCTACCAGTCTAAGGTGTAAAGTAAAACTCCGTGTATTTGAAAAATAAATGGGCAGATGTCAGGCTGCCAGTTACTCTGAGCTCTCTGCACTTTTAACTGAATGCCATTTAGTTTCTCATTAAAAAGGTACCACATAGCATTCCTTGCTCTCTCAGCACTTCCAAAATCTGAACATCCGTATATGATGTATGCGGATGCATACGTATATGATGTATGAAGTATATGATTTCCCAAACACATTAGCTTCCCATTTAGTTTCTCATTAAAAAGGTACCACAGAGCATTCCTTGCTCTCTCAGCACTTCCAAAATCTGAACATCCGTAAGCCAATGGAAGTATAAACTAGTGCCAGCAGAATCAGAAAAACAAACACATTAGCTTCCCAAATAATCTCTGAAATAAATTAGTTGATGTTTAAGGACAAGGGAACGTGAAGTGGAAGCTGGAGGCGCCAGCATACTGGATCCAAAGCAAATAGATTCCCAACCGGGGGGTCATGAGGATACTTGGAATTGACATACCTGACAGGACACTATCGGTATTGGCTATACAACGCTTGTGTGAATGACTTCTTGAAAATATCTGGGCCTTTATCTAGAAATATTTTATGTCACTATGGGGATAGGATTACCTTACTTCTGGGCTGACATTTCACTGAAGGAAGAAAAAATATATTCACAAGAACGCTTAAACTTTGAAAGATAAGGAGGATGTTTAGGTATATGCAAATGGAAAGCAGTTCTCAAGAAGGGAAAGACTAGTTTTGGACTTAACTGTCAAGTATAATTTTAGGAGGAAGAGCTAGCTTAGGAATAGCCCTTCTCATAGAGTTTTCTTCCCTTCAGTATATGATTTGCCTTGAAGAGAGCTGGGGTGGGTTGCCAATAATGGGCACAAACATGTCCCATCCCTGTTTGTATGCACCTTTTTCAAGATGAGTTTGCTGCTTCTTCCATAGCTATCACTCTATTCCTTGATTCTGGGCTTGGCTGTGTAACTTGCTTTGGCCAACTACCCATTAGCAACACAATATAGGCAAAGGCTAAAGAATGCTCATAGGTTAGGTATTGCTCTTTCATTGCACTTGGAACTCTGAGACCCAACACAGCTTGCTGACCAAGCCTGAGCTAGCCTGCTGAGAAGTCCACATAGAGAAAAATGGAAGCATCCTAGATAATCACCAGCCGTGTGAGTAAAACCATTCTAGACAATCCAGTCCCAGTGGTATGAGTCAGTCCAGGTGAAATCACCAGAAAAAATGTCCACTTGAACTCAGTCCATACTGCTGCCATGGAGAAATATGAGCTAATAAATTATTTTTGTTGTAAGCCACAAAATGTTGGAATTGTTTGTTACATAGCAAAAGCTATCATTACAAAGTCATAAGTGTTATGAATTCCTGGGCTGCTGAAATCTATCAAATTCATTCTAAAGAAGAGAAAAGCGATAAAGAAAGACTATTCATAAATAACTATAGAGATTTAGGGGTTGCTTAATATTCATTTTTAATATTTATTTTATTGGAAAAGTGATGCTGCATACGGCCAAACAAGTCAGTGAGTGCAAAATGACACACAGTGGATCATTAGTCTCCTATGGTGATTTCAGCCCCCTTCTCTACAACACTCATTATTATTAGGTCCCTTGTCTGTCCTTCCAGAAAATATCCAAGCATTCATATGCATAAGTCTTCATACACAAATAGGATCATACTATATATATATTACCTTCCTATTTTGACTTATTTACAACTATCCCTTCATTTATATCTAAGCAGAGTTGATCTTTATCATCTTCCCATAGTATCACATTTAGTCATCCCTTATCCTTTTAGTGGCTGCATAATATCACAGACAGTCCCTGATTGGGGATGGTTCCATTTACAATTTTTCAACCTTAAGATGGTGTGAAAGTGATATGCATTCAGTAGAAACCATATTTTGAATTTTGAATTTAGATCTTTTCCTGGCTAGCATATGCCCTATGATACTCTCTCAGACGTTGGCAGTTGTAGGAGCCACAGCTCTCAGTCAGCCATAAGATCATGAGTGTAAACAACGAACACACTTACCGTCATTCTGTATCTAGACAACCATTCTGCTTTTTCACATTTAATATAATATTTAATATATTACATAAGATATTAAACATATTATTATAAAATAGGCTTTATGAGAGATGGTTTTGCCCAGCTGTAGGGCTAGCATAAATGTTCTGAGCGCAGGGGTGCCTAGGTGGCTCATTGGGTTAAGTGCCTGCCTTTGGCTCAGGTCCTGATCCCAGAGCCCTATGATTGAGCCCTGTGTCAGGCTCCCTGCTTGGTGGGGAGCCTGCTGCTCCCTCTTCCTCTGCACTTCTCCCTGCTTGTGTTCTCTCTCACTCTCTCTCTCAAATTAATAAATAAAATATTTTTAAAAAATGTTCTGATCATGTTTGGGTAAACTAAGCTAAGTTAGGATGTTTGGTAGGTTAAGTGTATTAAATGCATGTTCAACCTACGATGTATTTTCAACTTAAGAAAGGTTTGTTTTTGCTTTTCGTTTTTGTTTAAGTAGGTTCTATGCCCAGTGAGGAGCCCAGTGAAGAGCATGAACTCATGACTGAGATTGAGACCTGAACCCAAATCAAGAGTCTGATGCTTAGCCAACTGAGTGCCCCAGGCACCCCCCAACTTATGCTAGGTTTATAAAGACATTGTCCCACCATAAGATGAGGAAGATCTGTACTGTGTAGAAGTTGTAACATGGGATTATCATCAAATAACAAAAACCCCAACTGATATTTGGATTCAATCTGGAACAAGCAAGGATAGAACACAATACCAAGAAAGAGTCCTTGCCCCATGCCTGAAAAGGAAACTAACACAGGCGATCCACTGGGGTACTTCTCAAGGTCCTACATGGTCAAGTCAAGACCTGAGCTTCCAATTATACCCCTGTTCGGGGGCACTTCTCCTTATGTTTCCAGAACTTCTCAGGGTTGAGATTTTAGTCATTAAAGAAGGCATGGCAGGGGGACAGGGTTTCTGATGTCAACTTTCTCCGGGGCCACAACTCCTGAGCTGATACAGGTTCCTGGAGCTGTAGATGTATAGCTTCCTATGAGTTAGAAACAGCTATTGGAGTCACATGATCTTTCTATATCTTCCCACTGCCTGGGGCCAATGCATGAAGGACAACTGAGTTCATTTTTAAACTCCAGTTAGGTAATACTCTGTTCAGGAAGGAATAGCCCAACCTACTCCCAGGAAACTAGGAAACCAGGGTTTCATTCCTATGAGACCCTAAGCAGGCCATCAAAGTCAAAAACCTACCTACCTCGGCTGGAACATAAACTTGGCAAGAGCAGAAATCTCATTTATCTTGTTCACCACCATCTCTTCAGCATTACAAGAGGTCTGTCAAGTTAGTCAGTCAATGAGTGAGTATAGAACAGAAGGCAAGTCATAAAAGGGTTATGAAAATCAAGAAAAAGAAGTACTCCAATATCAACAAAGAGTCTCTAGAAAGAATCATTCTTTTTTTAGCAGCTTAGAAAATGAAAAGGGGGTACTTGGCATCAGAATAGTACCCAATAAATGTCTTCAAATGAATAGATGTCTTAGAAAATGACCAGAAGCTTTGATAAGTGAGACTCTTTTCTTTAAGAACTTCTAACTGGCAATTTACAAAAAGACACACAAAATGGTCTGTAAATTTTCAAGCTAAAGGTCTAGGGTCAAGGTAACTATCAGAGGGTAAGAGTAAGGGAGAGGCTACTTGCCCCCTTTAACATCCCACCCTGCTGAAGCAGCTGAGGAAGGGAATCTACCAAGAAGGATAGAAATAAAAGACAAGGGCATTATTGGAGCAGCTCCAGCAACCCCAAGCTGAATGAGATACATAAGAGCTCCCTGGGTGAATACAACCATTCCCCAAGTGTGAGGCTAAAAAAGCACGATCTTAATAAAAGAAGGCAACTTTAAAACAAGGTGATTCATCTGCTGCCCACAAATCACAGTTGATTTTATAATCTTTGAGAGGAAGGACAATGACAATATCTTCACATGTGGTCAAGATATTATCATATGTTGGTGTCAGTCTTGAAATCTTCCAACCCCCTTCTATTTATGTGTTCAGTGCTTCCTCTCTATGCTTCCACATTCCCTGACCTTACAATCCTTGTACTGCTACTGCCTCTTACCTTGGTTCTTTACCATGATTAGTCTCCTTGAGGAAAGGACTCTCTAATGTATTCAGAAGCACACAGAATACACATGATAGGTACTTAATTATACTTCTGAGGAGACTGTGCAGACATTCTTACCCCTTGTTAAACACTGGGAATTAGATATGAAATTTAGACTCACTTTTGGTGCTGTTGGTGACTTGACAATAGCATATAAACACTCATTGAAGAATCTCAGTGAGAGTGTCTAGTGAAGAATCTCAAAGAAAGAGAGTATGTGTGCAGTAGAGTAGAATGTATATACACTGATCGATGGCATGTTGAAAGCAGAGAGTCGTCTTCTTACTGGAAATTACATTAAGTTCCTAGTTCCTTTTGCCAATTAGGAGAGGGATGGAAGACCCTGTCTTTACAGTATCAGCATGATGATGGGGTATTTAAGAAGACTTGGCATGACTCAACAGGTTCTAGAATATGTGCCAGACTTCAGACTTTCAAGAAAGGCTCTCTCACTTTGTTTTAACCAAGGGGAATTACATCATCCACAAACAATACCCACACACAAAAAGAAGGGAAACATTGTGCTAATTAGGTGGTGGTGGTTCTCTATAGCCTACATCCTGGGAAAGACTGAAACCCCTCCAAGCAGCAGAAGATGATCATCAAAGAAAGCCCTTCTCAAAACAGAGCTTGTCCAATGTACTCACCCTTACCACATCTTTTTACCAGTCTCCTTTGTAATCTAAGCAGGTGACAACTTCATTCAGTTGTTAGCAACAAGAGGAGGTATTGATTCCCTGCGAATGCCCTAATGACTGGAGACTGGGGCACAAACCATAAATGGAGACTTTCTGATTCCAAGTGAAATTATAGTTTGCCCTGCGAGATTGCACAATAAATCAGGGGAAAAACCAGCCAACATAGGACTCTGGGGTCACTGAAGTGATGTTGACACATTACAATAATGAGAACTTGAAATACCTCATGCCCTATTGATTTTTAAGCTGAATCATTCCCACTGCAGAAGATTACAAGACTCTGTCTTGGAATCATGGCTCACACGGGAGATGCTGATGAAAAATACACCCAATCCAATCAAAATGAAAAGCTTTACTTGTACTTATTACAAATCTAATACCATTGTCCCTAGGCTGTGTGATAGGCACTTAACCTACAATGGGGGAAAAAAACCTACATTTTTTTCCTTTTAATTAAAATTTTTTGTACCTTTTTTTACACATGGCTCTTTGCTGAGCCTATACAGTAAAAAGCACCCCAAAGAAAACAAGCACAATGGCTCGATTAGCGCATAAAGAGCAATTTCTTTATGCTTTTCTAATTCCAGGGTAGCTTTCAAGTTCCCTGCATCACCATATTATTTTGAAGAATGGAAAATCATGTCCTAACAACCAACTTATTTCCTAGTCAATAGGAAAAGATGCATTCCACCAGCATCTAGCATCTACAGTAAACAAAGAATGCCTTGCTGATCTTTCCTTTTTCCCTGAAAAGTGCACCATGAAGCTGAATAAACACAGTTGTGGGAGGCCAACTAGTGACATAAGTTAATTACTAACCTGTCACACAATCAGAGAATGGTAATAATTTATTTTCACTGTTGCATTAACCATCCGTCACTTTTTGCCAATAGGGTGTGCTGGGGGAGAAGGCACTAGAACATTACTGCTTGCCATATACTCTATATAATAAGGTTGTGTCAATATTTTAGTTGGGAGATCAGATACAAATGGTGCCACTGCTTTTACTATGCATATTGTTCTGGTCATAATTCAGAAAATAATTACCCACATATCTTGACTTCAGGAGAGAGAGAACTAGCAGGTGGAAATAATACGGCCTTTCCTCACAGGATGCTGAAAACATTACCTAATTATTATAGATATAGTTATTACTTGGGTTTACCAGGATTTAATATATAATAAATATTCTGGCACAATCCAATATGATCATACATTCTTTGAGAACACTTATTGAAAATAAAAAAAAACACTTATTAAGACTCTAATATGGGGCAGGCATTGTGCTAGGAATTAATTATATATTGTCCACCTGTTTTCTGTTTTCATGAAGTTTATAATCTATCATTACAATCTAATTGTAATGAGATGAACACCTGCAGGAAAAACCTAACAGTCTAAAACAGCCTGATTATAGAACAAATCTTGACATCCTTTTGAGGAGGTTGACTGAAATAAATAATGTTCCTTAAAAGCTATCTTGTCTTTCTTTTCTCTCAGATTTCCTCTTTTTTTTTTTAAAGATTATTTATTTATTTATTCGTGAGAGACACAGAGAGAGAGAGGCACAGACATAGACAGAGGGAGAAGCAGGCTCCTCACAGGGAGTCCAATGTGGGACTCTATCCCTGGACCCAGGATCACACCCTGAGCCAAAGGCAGACACTCAACTGCTGAACCACCCAGGCATCCCTCTCAGATTTTCTGATTGGTTTTTCCTCTATTAACTTGATCTTATGACGTTTTGCTCTTCTTGAACATATATGTTTCTGCTTATAAGCCTCCCTAAATTCTGCTATTTCACTGATTTTATCAAATTCAGAGTAGCTAGCCAGGAACTGTCACCCTCTGACATGGGTATAGTCGAGGCTCAGGTTTGTACATATGTCGTTAATCCATTTAATCAGGATTGGAACCCAGTGATGGATGTAAGGCACTTTGTCATACTTCTTGGTAGGATAGTCCAAAAATTGGTATACAGGAGGCCTCGGGGGGGTGACCTCACATGGTCTTGTTCTGCTGTAGCACTTGAAAGAGCTGCTCTTCTGTCTTCATGCCAACTTCTTCTACAAGCCTCTCTTTGGCTTTCAAAAAGTCACTGACAACTCTATGTTCAGAGTAAAAAAATAACTGAGAACTTAAGGGCTTTTAATGCAAATCTGTGGAGGACACTAACCTCCATGTCACATTTCAAAACTTTGCTCAATTTTGACCCACCGGTCCCACCTAATGCCACCTCGAGAAGACCTCGTCAGATAGCACTGAACAAGCTTCTATCTATCTAGAGTCAGTTATAGACCCTAGTTAAGATAGTTAAGCAGATGCTTATGAACTCAGTCTGCCTGTGGCCAGATCCAAGGTCTACTCAGTATGAGCTGTGTGATTCTGGGTAAATTGTCTTACCATCTGCAGCTATGTCATCTGTACAATGAAGACAAGGACCGCCCCTGCCACATAAGATCCCTGGAAGTCTTAAATAAGCCTTAGTTAATGTACAGTGTCTTCCCCAATGCTTGTCAGATACTCAAGGCATTTTTGCTGTGATGTTTTTTCCCAAGAGCATCAGGGCCTTAGCTTAGAGGCATTTGCTTTGATTTTCTGAGCTCAGTTCAGCAAGGGGCAATGTGGTGTAGCAACAGTTTTAGATAACCGTGCCTCAACTGATATGTTCCAAGTGGGCAGCCAAATTGATTCCCATCTGACTGTTCCTATATTAGCAAGACCACAACATAGCTATTAAAGTTAGGCACTGAGGAATGGTTCTAGCTATTTAGAAACACTATCTAGCTATTCCAGTAACATGCATGCCTAGCACATAGCAGGCTCCCAATTCACTTGTTCAAATGAATAGCAAAAAGTCAAATGAAACACATGAAGAACAACAGATGAAATAAAGTTCCAAAGATTAAATAATACCACTATTTCCTTTCAAATAGGTCTGTGCCACCATTTACATTGCTGATCTCATCCAAATTTATGAGACAGAAATAAAAGAACATGTGTAATTTATAAATGCCAATTTATAAATACCAGTGCTGGAGGCCGTGCCTTCCAAATTCCCCTGGCCATTTTCTACAAGACACCCTAGAGTAGCACATATCTTTCTTGTTAACATTTCATGGAATCTTTCCATAAACATACGCTTGTTCTTGTCTTCAACATTTTGTCCTGTCACTGCAACAGATGGCTTTACACTGGAGCATATGAAAATATTAAATACTTTATAAGCCTGGTGGAAATATGAAATGCCTTTGGAGGAATGAATAGCTCCATGATTAATGTAAAGCAGCCATGCAAGATTCTGCTGGAAATAAATACCTTTAAGTTGTGTTGTTGAGTAGATATGGTCACCACCAATTCCACATCCTCAGTGAAAGCTGACAAATGATGAGGGGCCCAGTTTGCCATACGACAGATTTGGGCCATGCCGAAAAGCAGAACATACTGCTACAGAGAACTGTGAAATATTGCAGTGTGTAACCAAGGGAGGGTTGTGAAATCTACCTCTTGGAAATCTAAAAGCCAGAAGAAGCCTCCATCTGTCTGAGATGGTCAAATAAAGTAAGCTTAAAGACAGAGCAATGAGTTAAGAGAGTGAAGTCAGGTAGCTGATTGTTCTAAAGATCCAATTCCAGGTATTATTTCTTTCCAGAGCCATACTGACAGATGTTTACCCAACCAAATGAGAGTTGCCATCTCAGCTGACCCAGAGGCATGACCAACGGATCTGTGAACGAGGTTCAAATCACGGAGTAGTGGTTAAGACGAGGGTTTCTCAAGCCAGACTGCCTAAACACACCGGTTGTAACATCTTGGCAAGTTACTCAAGCACTCTGTGTCTGATACTTCATCTGTAAGTGAGGATAATAAGAGCATGTACATCATGAGGCTGTTGTGAGGACAAACGAGTTAGCATACACAACAGGCTTAGAATATCGACTGGCATATGGTGGATGCTACATAAATGCTGACTATTCTCTATATTTAGTGCTATGTTTATGTAAAAGTAAACATTAAGATGTGGGTAAGATTTTATATTTTTCCTTTTATTGGTTTGTGTGCAACTGGCATTGACTTCCTATAGGCGCAACATATTAATGTTTTCTGTAATATGCATGAATCAAAAATGGCCAAAGCCCGCTCCTGGGCATTTATCCCAGAGATGTGAAACTCAACACTCACAAAAACCTGTACAGAAATGTTCATACCAACTTTGTAATAGCCAAACACAGCCCAGATGTCCTTCAACAGGTGAATGATTAAAGAGCTGTGGCAATACGTACTAGAGAATACTACTGAGTGATTAAAAAAAAATAACTGATATATGCAATAAGTCAGACAGAACTCTAGGAAATTATGAATAACAAACAAGCCAATCCCAAGAGGTTAGATTCTGTGTGATTCCATTGTGCCAACATTTCAAAATGATAGAATTTTAGAAATTGAGGAGAAATCAGTGGTCGACGGAGTTTAGGGATGAGGGTTAAGGGTCCTTGTAATGGAAGCAGCTGCCATCTTATCTGTGGTGGTAGATTCATCAACCTACACACATGATAAAGTTGTGTAGAACTAAATACACACGCAAATGAGTGCAAATAAATAAATGAGTGGAATCTACAGTGGATGGTAGCAATGTCTGTATCCCACAGATGTAGTGGGAGAGTATGGTTTTACAAAATATTACTCTTGGGGGAAACTAAGTAAAGTGTACAAGAGACCTCTCTGTATTATTTCTTGTAATCATGTGAATCTCTACTTATCTTGACAAAAGTTTCAATTAAAAACATTGCCAAAGCCTAAATGAAGGTGAAGACTGAGTGTTCTTAGGTTCTCAGGTGATAACCAATGTCCTTCCCATATTTTCCTGCATTAAGGAAACACGGCTCCTCTGGAATCACCCTGAATCTCTGTAGACACATTACAAAACTATTTATAATAAATTTAAAAAATATTATTGTGTCTAATGATGCATAAATTATATCGATTCGTTCTAGGTTTTATATATTCAGTTGGTATGTGTAAAGGAATTGAGGTCTGTGAGTGAAGTACACAGGTTTCTGAAGCAATCTGAACAGCGTCTGCCTTTCTCTGAAGTGTTTTATTATTCCAAGTCGGGCCTGCTGAATCTCCCAAGGTATGAAGTTCAGTTCGAGATAAAAATATTTTATCTGCCCTTACAGCAAATTGAAAGGCTATATAAAGGGTTTTGTTATTGCAGTGTTTTCATAAATATATAGTAAACATCTTTCACAGTGGGAAATGCAGCACAAAATACAATTTTCATACACAGCCATTCATGTGGCTTGCACAGGAAGATGAAATGACCCAGAGATGAATAAAAAAATAATAGTATACAACTTTTAGCAGTCCACAGTCCCTGACAGACACGCGCAGCTGGAGGGATAAGGATCATGATTTTGCAGTACCTCCGATGAATGACAAGTGTCTGCGGCATCGGGGGAATTTCGTTTCCTTTGTGGCCAAACCATTACAGTTAACACTTAGCTTTATCATTTTCAGAAATTGCCAATAGACAACCACACCATTTCAGAACATTACCAACACCAAACCTTAGCCAGGACATAATTTTAAATCAAGTCATTTTTAGGTTTCCTTACCTCCTTCTAGAAGTCTCTCTTAAGCACACTTACAACACAATTCGGGTTGCCTATGTCTAACATATAATATCAGTGTTGATATCTAAGGTGATCTGACTCCACTTGGGTGAGGGACTGAACATAGGTGTTCTAAAAATGGAAGCTCTTTTTTTTATATATAAATTAATTTTTTGTTATCAAAATAGTCCATGTTTGTTGAAAAGAAAAAAGGAATAAAGGTTAAAATTTTTTAATGGTTTCACTGAGGTAATAATTAATATACAAAAACCTGCACAGGTTTAAGGCATACAATTTGATGAGTTTAGATATATGCATCCACCTAGGATAGCATCGCCACAATTAAGGTAATAAACACATCCATCATCTCCAAAAGTTTCCTTGTGTCCAGTGTGTGTGTGTGTGTGTGTGTGTGTGTGTGTGTGTGTGTAAAACACCTAATATGAGATCTATACTCTTACACATTTTCAAGTGCACAATGCCATGCTGCTAACTGCAGGCACCATGCTGAACAGCAGACCTCTACAATTTATCTGTCTTGTATAATCCTCAGAGCAATTTCTCTGTGTTCTCTTGTTGCTTTCCCAGTCACACGCCACAGTAACCACAGAGGTGACCACTCTCCGCAGTCCCTTGGTTATCTTTTGCAATTTGACCATGCATACGAAGCGTTTGCATGTATGTGTGAATTTTCTTTTTTTTTTTTAATTTTTATTTATTTATGACAGTCACACAGAGAGAGAGAGAGAGAAGCAGAGACACAGGCAGAGGGAGAAGCAGGCTCCATGCACCGGGAGCCCGATGTGGGATTCGATCCCGGGTCTCCAGGATCGCGCCCTGGGCCAAAGACAGGCTCTAAACTGCTGCGCCACCCAGGGATCCCTATGTATGAATTTTCTAACAAACTTTTCCTAACACATTTCTGAAGTTCACGTTCTCGTTCACTTCCAACACCTCAGCCAGTACTTCAGGACGATGCAGATGCACTGCATTTAGGGCGTCCAATGCCCTATTGTTAGGCATTTCATTTGTTCCAGTTTTTCTTACCAATGTACAGTATACTGCAATCAACCAACAGACATCTTTGCAAATTTGAGCAGTTACATAAATCCAAGAAGTGGAAACACTGGGTCAAAGCATGTACCTTTTTTATATGCAAAAATTTTCAAATTGTTTTCCACAAAAGAATGAACCATTCCACACTCTCTCCAACAGGGTATAGAATGCCTATTTCATTAAACATATTTTTTTCCAATACAATCTAGGAAACATTTATATATACAGATGAAACTTTCACAGGTGTGTGTGTGTATATGTATATATATATGAACATAAATATTCATATATTTGCTGGTATTTGCATTTATTTTTCTGAAAACAATATTCATACTCTTTGCTTATTTACCTCTGTATCATTAGTCAGTCTATCTGTCCATCCAGGCACCCATCCATCCACATATTCTGACAAGAATAAAGGAACATTAGTCCTCATAAGAGGATCACAAGGACCATCCAGGGCTAACCAAACATGACCTATGTCGGATTTATTTTTTACCAATGTTAGAATAAAGATTCCTAGGGATTTGAGTAAAAAATGGGAGATAAATGGGCTCTGAAGTCACGAAGTTTCAAATTTGATTGCCAATCTTCTACTTATTAGCCATTGGTAACCCTAGAAAAATCATCTCAAGACTCAATCTCCCTTCATGAAAATGGGTCTAAGAACTCTCCACCTCATAAACCTGGTAGAGTACTCAATTCAATAATGTACATCCAGGAGTTAACATAGAGGATGGCTCATTGCAAACACTCAATAGATAGTGTCTGTAATAAGGACAATAATAATGTACAATTCTGTATATTAAGCAGTTACCTTAATGAATTAGAAGACTTAGCGTATTACAGCAAAGCATGGCTTCTTTTTCTAATAGTGGCAAGAGTTTACGCCCGAACCACTTATAACATTGATGTTACCTTTACATTTTTAGTGCCCTGGGGAAATTTGATAATAGCGACTTGGTCAAAATTCATTTGCCCTTTGTCGGACACATTATTCTCAATGGTACACAAAGTTTATTCCTGGTTGTTTTTATTTTAAAAGGTAGATTTTCATTAAATGTGGAAATATGTTAGAACCAATCTCACTGAATATGGAATTAAAATAGTCACTTTAAACCCAATTTCCTTTTTTAAAAAATTCAACTAAGTGAAATATATGTATTTTAGCACTATAGACTAATGGACAGCACTTACAGAACTTTATTGGGTACCCTTAGCTCTGTGAGTTTATTCCCACTTATTTATCATTGAACAATAAATTCTGGTTCAATCTTAAACCATTTCCTGAACCAACACTTTGATAGAATAGGTATTCCACAAAAGCCAATTCAATGAACTGTATTAAAAAAGGAAATTTGACGATAATGGATCCAACATTGGTCTTTTGACAGTTCTGAAATGGGAATCACTCTTTGCTTTCTCTGTGTAAATGTGAGTTCACTGGGCCTGAAACATATAAGAACAATCACAATGGTTTCCACTTCCAGTTCAGTTCCCAGAATGTCCCTGGGCTGGGGGAGGGTGGCTCAAGAGCCTCTTTACATGGCTTTGGCAATGCTGAATGGCCACACCACAGCTGTACATGGGCAGTGACCTTTCTTCTTTTGTAAGAAGGAGTCTATGGCTCCCCTCGTGTAGAATGCAGTCTATCCTTGTGGTTCAGCATCTTTGATTTTGTGTGTGTGTATGTGGGGGGGGGCAATGCATAGTGAGCTATATATCAGTACTTAAGTCATGTAAAGTTTGGGTAAGAGGTCTGTGAGGCAGCTGGCAGGGAATGAATGTCTGTCAAACTGGTGGTTCCTGCTGCCACCACCTCCACTTCCTCCAATATTTTGTATTCAAGATGTAAGATGTTTCCTATTAAGTACAAACCTATGCATACACTTGATGAGAATTTAAAAAAATAAATTTCTCCATCCATTTATTCATTCATTCATCTGAAACCTATTGAAGTTCTCAATGCCCATCTTGGTTTTCTGAACAATCCATGTATCTATGTTTAATTGCAGACTTGAAAGATCTTTTCTTTTCCTAACACAGAATAAAGTATGTCAAATTGGCACTTCGATTTAAAAATCTACTCAAATTGTTTTTCTCTTCATTGGTTTTACTACATGCTGGATATTCAACACAGAATGAGATCGGCATGGTCACTCTCATGGTCTAAATGTGAAGAATAAAAAAATATATATAAATAAAAATAAATAAATGTGAAGGATAAATAGATCAGCTTTAGCAAGATTAAGCTGGGAATCGATGTGCCCACCTCCACCATATACCACATTCGGGTCATAGAAAATTTTAAAAGTGCCAGCAAACCAAACACTTAAGTTTCTTGAAGACCCCTTAGGAGATCGAATTCAATAATTTATATTTTTCTAATACCACTATTAAATATGGAATAAAACAAAGATAATCCATCCTCTAAAGAAGATGTGGTTCATGTATACAATGGAATATTCCTCAGCCATTAGAAACAACAAATACCCACCATTTGCTTCGATGTGGATGGAACTGGAGGGTATTATGCTGAGTGAAATAAGTCAATCGGAGAAGGACAAACATTATACGGTCTCATTCATTTGGGGAATATAAAAAATAGTGACAGGGAATAAAGGGGAAAGGAGAAAAAATGAGTGGGAAATATCAGAAAGGGAGACAGAACATGAGAGACTCCTAACTCTGGGAAATGAACTAGGGGTGGGGGAAGGGGAGGTGGGTGAGGGTGGGGGTGACTGGGTGACGGGCACTGAGGGGGGCACTTGATGGGATGATCACTGGGTGTTATTCCATATGTTGGCAAATTGAACACCAATAAAAAATAAATTTACAAAACAAAAACAAAAACAAAACAAAACAAAAGATAATCCATCCTCTAAATTATGCCCTTCTGAATATTACTGTTTTCCTTTGGCGATTTTTGTTGTTGGAGGTGGACACGTAAAGAGAACCCATGAATCTTCCTGACTCTGATGCAGTGTACATTTACAGGTAGTTAAACAGCATAATACAGCTGTGGGCATTATCATTCACTTTCACACCTTCACCTAAGAATAGTTAAGTTACTTTACAATTAACCACCCCCAAATGAAACTAAAAATGTCTCCTTTCAAAACTCAAGTGAAAATGTTGCCTAAACGAGTATGCTTCTGCACATATACAAATCCAAATTATTAAAGAGCCTGGCAAGATGGACAGGAACAGAGACTGGGGTTTCAATCCCAGATCTGCTGCTTATAAGCTGTGTGACCTTGGGCAAATTATTCCACTTCTCTGGGCCTTGATTCTCTCCCCCGTAAAAAAAGTAGGCAAGAACAGTATCAACCCCTTAGGCTTATCATAAGGATTAAATTAATTAGTATTTAAAAAGAGTAACAACAGTGCTTGGCACATATGAAACACTATTTCAGCATTTATTAAATAAATAAGCAAATAAGCCTCTGTGCCAAACCTTTAAAGATAAGGAGAAAATAATGGTGTTTGAATGCTGAGAAGGAAGAAGGAAGGTTCTTGGAACTACTGTTGCGTGACTCATTTTGTGATGCTGCATTTCTATTGACATCAGTAACATAGAAAGAAATTTCATTTTTCAGCACTTGTGAGAGGTAACACTGAGTAAATCAGGGAAAAGTAGGTACTTTAATCACAATGACCCATGTCATATTTACAAAGAAAGATGCTCAAAGTAGGCAGCTGTAAAATTTTAAAGTCAAATTGTAAGAAAATATGGACTTTCTGATTTTGCATTATGATCCTATTCACAGTATCCAATTGGAGATTTCAAAAGTTTAATAACTGAAATTCATGTACCTTATCCAGGCTCTTGAAAAATCAGACCATGTATATATTAGTCACAGCACCACTGATATCACCTAGGACAAGGTTTCTCAATCTAGGCACTGCTGGCATTATGGGCTGGAAAATTTGTTTTTTCCTTGGTTAGCATCTCATTTATTTGGGCTGGAAAATTCTTTGTTGTTTTGTCCTCTGCATCCTAGGATATTTAGCGGGATCCCTGGTCTCTACCCAGTAGACACCAGTAGCAACTCCTGTCCAAATTCAACAACCCAAAACCTCTCCAGTATGTTACCAAATGTCCCCGTTGTGAGGGGGGGAGTGAGGAAATTGCTCCCGGTTAAGAACCACTTGCCTAGGGAATCTGTTGAGTGCCCATTTTGTCTTTCTAAATTCAGAATAATAAATTTCAATAGTATCTTGGTATACTGAAATAGAGTCTAATCTCTTATTCTTATTCTAATTATAAAAAGTCTTGAAGCTTTCTTCTCCATCTCTAAATTAGGCATAGAAATACCTATCTTGCAGAGTTAAGAACCAGGGAAAATCTGTTGAAGTTCCCAGTCCAAAACGCAACACACAGAGGCAGTGAGTGCCCAGGTAGAGATCAGCACTGTACGGCTATTCCTATAACTGCTGATGCATCACCACATCATCATCCTCATCATCGTCGGAAGGCCTCTACTCAAACATTCAAATAACTATAATAGATACAACTGGTACTTTCACCTCATTAGCAAACAAGCAACTGATTTCCTTACAAGTAGAGATTTCAATTAAAGAGCAAAGAAATCTCCCAGGTAGCAATTGCAGATGCAGAATTATTACAAAGAGAAAAGGAAAGGCTGCAGAGGCCTTCCTAATAGATAGTCCTTAAGTAGTCCTCTTTCCAAAGCAAAGGTCAGGTATACAGACCACCCTGACACACTTGGCTGTTGCTGGTTTTCTGTGCCGGGTTGACAGTTTCAGGTAAAACGTCCTGGGGCTTCTTGATTGTCTATGTCTGTGAGTATACGTTCTCTGTATGATCAAAGTTTATCAAGCCAGTTGAGAAAAATCTGACCAACTAACCAAAAACTGCCATAAATTCCCTGTGGCTCACTGTGACTAATTACTCTGTAAGTTAAAAAAAAAAAGGGGCCATTTTAAAGAACTGAGCTTTGGCTAATTAGATAAACATGAATGCAGAATTCAGACTTGACTTCTGTAGAAGTAAAGAAAAAGCGATAAATATGCCCACCATTGCATAATTAAAAAAAGAAATCACTGCCACCTTTGGAACATGGATACACTATTTCTGCTGTAATTATATCATTTCTCAAAAAGTCTTTCCTGGCCTTCATGACATTGGAAGTAGCTGAAAGATTACTCACCAACGATTAATGTTAGGGAACTAACAACTGATCTTCTTGCCTTTCCTTTAAACCCAACTGAAATAATTTCACAAGAACTTGCAAATACAAAATTGTGTGAAGAGCGTCCAATTGATCCTATTTACATTTGCTACATCAAAGTATTCAGACATCATAAGTAAATGTGAAATGGGGGCCTTCCAATACCTTATAGGTTATGCAAACACCTAACCAGAAAGAACACTTTGAAATTTTTATGGAGCAGGAAAAATTGGAAGTGTATTAATCTAGGCAGTGAAATTGGGCTTTTTGTCATTTTTAATTGCTTGAATTCATAACCTAGTTTTGCTGAATCAAAAACGAGTTGCTATAGCTGACACAAGCTGTTTCAGGCTTTTGGGTGAGTGCATGCAAGTGCATACACACACACACACACACACACATTGTACAACTTTTTACATAAACTTTGTATCTATTAATAAAAAGCACTCCTGAAGACACCACAGCTATTGGATAATTAAATATGAAGGTTTCCAAGCTGAACACTGTGTGTTACAAGCTGACTTTTAAAGAATTACTTTTTTTAGTACCCTGCAAGCAGAGGGAGGAGGCAGCAGGAATACCAGATAGACATGACTGCTATTTTGTTATATGTGATTTAATTCAAATAAATTGAAATGTGTAATTAAAAAATTCTTCATGACCTTATTTGCTCTTGTTTACTACTGCTCATAATACATGCAAGCATTCAACTCTGCATGAAAATGAAGGAAAGCAAACAGAAGTGCAAAGATGTCCACTCATAAGTATGTACAATGACCTAATGTATCATTATATTCTGGAGTTTTCAGATATATGACAAAATAAAGTTGAAAGTGCAAAAAACTTTAAAGGTCCATGCTTTTCTCTCTCCCTATTTATTTTTTTTCCCTATTTATTTTTATGTTTGTTGGAAAATCAATATGAGATGAGGATTCAAGTCTTATTCAAGGATTTTTGTTTTAATTCCATTAGAATTACTTTCAAAGAACTTGTTCCAATCTACTCTGTGATATTCTGAGAGTAACACATGTGCATTAAAAAAAAATTAGCTACAACTAAAAGTAAGTAGGAGTTAAATCAATAATAGTAAAGTTTTATTATTATTTCACTAAAAAAATCCTTCTTCTTTTGGACCACGTTCCATTTCTCTGGTACTACAAATTCTGTTCAAAGCCTAATAGAAAAACTATAAATTTATCAGCAAACAAGACCAAAATGATCTTTCACTGAATACTCTAATAGTCACTTAGCTCAAGATTGACCCATACAACCAGGTTCTTTGTAATCAAACAGAAAACGATAAAGGGTATATACTCTGATTCTCATACAATATTCTCAAAATATGACCCTTTATTCTCAAGATCTTACAACTGTAGTTTGGAAGAAGGCAATTGCTGCAAAAAGCCCTTTAGATGAAATCTACTTTAACTTTTGTATCATACTCAGGGAGAGAGAAAAAAATTGAGAAAAAAAAAAAAAAACATGTCTGTGATACTTAAATAAGTTGGCCCAGAAGTCAAGTCTGACAGTTGTTTCTCCCAAGTCCAAGTAAATACAGATTAAAATGAATCCACATTCTAAAATTAAGATTGGTAATAGAGAAAATAAAAGTTTGAGGGGCAAGGTTTCAAGAAAAGAACATAAAAATATGTTCAGCCCAGTAAAGTTATAAAGGCAACGTGCAATGTTGTAAAAATCCATCATTTGGTGATAACAGAGAAAAGATTTAGTTCTTTTCATGTAGTAAAGGCATTCCCCAAAGTTGGTTCAAATGAAATGACAAGAAAAGTTTGAATAATCACTTTTATTTATTAGAGTACAGCAGATTATCTGATATTAATTGGTTCTTGAATATGAACAGAGAATTTAAAAAAAGGAAAAAGAAAAAAGAAAAAGAAAATCAAAGTTCCAATTATCCTTCAGGGTGCAAATCATTTGTTATAATAAAAATGCAGTAGTAGAAGATATCTGGAAAGCTTTCTGTGCTTGAAGTACAAAAATAAAGACAGATGGAAAGAAATACAGGTGGATGGAGAGAGAAAGGGGGTAGAAGAGGTGGAAAAAGAAAGAAAAAGAGAGAGAGCAGAGGAGAGAGTGAAGGAGAAAGGAGGAAGAAGGTAAATAAGAGAGAAAAGAAATATTCCCCCATAGATAATACTTGTTCATACTCTTCAGAGAAGCAATTTCCTCTTCATAATCCGTGAGTATTCTAATATAGAGGAAGGACTGGCATGTGTGGAGCGTGTGAGTGGGCAGGTAAGAGTTGACAAATCCTGCTTTCTGTATGAAAATCATGAATGCCGCCCGCATTCCCTATGAACGCCCGCGGTAAACAGCTGTCGCTGACTGCCTGTAGTTTACTTAGTTGAAGAACAACCCTCTTAAAACTTAATCACAGCAAAGCACAAAGGCAAGTTAGTCCATCTCCCAAACACATTTTTAGACTCGTGGCCTCTGGATCTCTGAAGATACGTTTTTGACCAAAAAAAAAAAAAAAAAAAACAACAACAACAACAGGGAATCGCAGTTGAGCAAGATTGTATAGCCTTAAACCAATTTACTACCCAGCTCCCCGAAGAGGATTACACAATCATTTTGGACTGCCTCCCTTCTACACTGCATTCATTTCTGTGTGACCAAAATTAAAACCATATGGACAGAGAGTAACTGATGAGATACCTAAAGATTCTTTCAAAAAGTGACTGCGTCTGCAAGTAATTTAATGAACCATTTCTGAGACCCATTTGGCCAACAAAACTTTCGGATTCAGAATTCCTCGGGGGGGGGGGGGGGGGGGGACTCTTGAGGGAGGGGGAGGCACAGCTCTTTTGTCAACAGAAGTAAGGAAATCCCCAATTTCATTGTAATCTGAAAATAATGGCTCCAGGGATAGGCTGAGGATGGAGTCTTCTAGGTGATCCTTCTAGGCCGATAGATAAATGTCGTATTCAACACTTTGCATATATATATATTTAAATGCCTGGCAGTTAATTCCATCACTTTGGAAGTCAGAGCACATTTCTCCCACTTGATCTCTCAAGAAGGGCAACTCTTGTTTAATTTAATGAGATGATCCAGAGCCTATTTCTTAAGTCCAAAGCGTTTCTGATACAGTCGATGCCATGTCTCTTCCTTGGAAGTCAGGAAAAGCAGGGAAGGTGAGGGCGCACCGGCGCCACCGGCACGGTAGACGTGTCTACACAGACATGCAACACATCTCCCCGCACACGCACACGCATGCACCCCACCAGACCGTGAGCGTGCCAACTTCCCAAAGGCGCGGCCCATCTGGCCAGTCATTTCATGGACCTCCCATTTTAAAGAACCGCGCAGCTCTTGCAGAGCCTATTTGGGACTTTTACGGGGTTTCTTAGAAACGCTTATTCATCGCTGGAAATAAAGTTAAACGGAGCCAATGAGCAATGGGCAATGAAGTTCCCCCACTAACTTCCAGCCCATCAGGGAAAATCGGTGCATCCCCGGACTCCCCCCGGAGCCGCAAATGCCCCTCGCCCTCTCCAAACGTGGTGCGCCCCTGGGTGCGCCCCTGGGTGCGCCCCCGGGGTGCGCCCTGACCCAGCCTCGGGGCTCCCGGGGGCTGGCCTCACGTACCGTGTCTCACTCAGGTGCTGCAAGCGCATCTGCAGCCTCCCATCGCCGCGCCGCCTTCCCCGGCTCCCCAGCGCCGAGTCCCTATCCTCAGCAGCAGCCCCGGAGGCGCACACGCCGCCACCCTCCCTGCGTGAACGTTGGACAGCGGCTGACGGCGGCTCCTCTGCCACAGGCAGCCAAAAATGTCAATTTGCACACTCCTCCCCCCTGTCGCCCGCCCCCGTCCCTCTGCCACCCCCTCCCGCGAGTCAGTGGGCTTCGGGGAGCCCTGCAGGAGCTGCCTCCCTCTCCGCCTCTCCTTCCCCGGCCGCGCTCAGAGCCCTCTTCCCTCGCCTTACCTGCAGGGCATCTCCCACGACTGCAATTAGCTGCCAAGATTTCATCGTCGGCTGCAAAGTGCCGCCTGTTTCCTCCCCGGGAGAACACGGGAGAAGTCCGAGGCAACAGCAAACGGCAGCCACGTGCTAGCAATGTAAATGACTCCAGTCATCTGTCGTGCGCGCGGTGCCCGCGCTCGCCCCGGCCGCCTGGCAGCCTGCCACCGCCGCCAGCAGGTGCACAAGGCGCAGGGAGAGCGAGCGAGCAGCCCGAGCAAGGGGGCATTCAACGCACACAAAGGGAGCCCCCCCCCCCCAGGTGCAGGGGGATGCTGCCGCGCACCCCCTCCCCAGCCCCAGCCCAGCTTCTCGGCCTCCCCGCCAAATTGGACGCCCAATGTGTTTGCAAAGTCTTGCAGCCCGGGGAGAGGAAGGCGGTGGATGCTGAGGCAGCCTGCGTAGGTCCCGCCTCCTCGCTTCCCCGGAGCACTTGCAAAAAAGCACCGAGCAGGCGAGCCCGCTCGCTCGCTCTCCCTCTCCTCTCCTCTCCTGCACGTGTCCCTTCCCTTGTTCTTTCAAGCATTAAATATGTACCACATGACACAATAGGGCACCTTGCACGGTCCTCCGAGTCCACACTTGACAACCAATTTTAACTCACGAGCAGTGGAATGTCTAAAGGCAGGATATAAGCACTTCCAATTACTTGCAGTACTCCTGCATTATTCAAGATGTCCACGGGACAGTATTTATGACTTCCAATATGCTACTCCACGTATAAATACTAGTAAAGGATGGAAACCCCCACCACTCCCTTCCCCCCACCCCACCCCCCCACCACCACCACCACTGCCAAGAGGCTTTCCTCAGTGTCTTCCTCCGAGAAACGTTTGTACTTTTTCTACCAGTTGAAACTTTGGGATCTCAAATCATCTTCCACACCATCTGCTAAATGAAAATGCTCTAAAATATGACCCTGCTTTGGGGAGGAAATACCTACCACGTCCTGCTGAACTTTAGAGATCACCTGGGAGAATGTATTTACCTTGGATAACAATGGCATCACGGTGAATTTCCCCCCAAAAAATCCACATAGATCTGTGACTTTTTTTTTTTTTTAATTAAATGGGAATGAGTTACACCAGGCTCGGGTTATTCCTAGTTTAAATGTTGCTTTGGTTAGAGACCAGAGTCAGTCTTTTGGATGTAGAAAAATTAGGGTGTCTTTTTTTCCTTTTCTTTACAGTCAGAATTGCAAGCTACATACACTAGGATGGCCTTGCTTCTTCAAGCACTTCTTAGTTGAATAGGAGGGAACTAAATTTTATGTATATATAGACTGTATTCGATTAACTCTGAAATATTCATTGGATTCCTGTGTCATCTTCTTGGATACTTTATTTTAGTTAAAGGCCTTGTGCACAAGTGATTAGGATTTTATATATCGGTAAGCAAGTTTTAAAATGCTAATAAATCTTTCAAATATTTATTTGCACATTTATTATAGACCATATCTTGAGGCAATATTTCCAGGTTTTTTTTGGAACATGCCAAGTCCCTTACATAACCATCATCCATCTCTGTCACACCAGTAACAAAATGAGAAGGGGTGTTTTTTTTTTTCTTCTATGCATTAGGACTATTTTAAATATTACATTTATATAGGGTTTAACTTGTTTCCTTATGGAGTTCAGAAATGTTGGTGTGTGTTGTCTCTGCCTGCCTTTTGCACGGGGAGTGGCATTTAAAGGATGCTAAGATAGTATTAGATAGAACTTCCTTTTACAGTGATGGTGCAGTACAGACTACACTGTACTCTCTGATTATTTAAGTTAAGGTCTAATATATGCACATATCATCTCAGGTCAAGGTTTTCAATGGCATTGGGTAAAGTGGCAAAAGGTTTCTAGACTTTTGCTTAACCAGAACCCTGTGTAGTTACAGAGATACAAGAAATAAAGTAGTATTATCACAGCCGAAACTGGCATCCTCAGGGGAGTCATTTGATTCACAAATCAGTTCACAAAGGCAAGGTTATGGGAAGTTAAGAATGGTGGGGGTGGCGGGTGGAAAGATAGCAAACCCTAATTACAACCCCATTGTCCCCGTGTTCCCTGGCACATATGGTCATTTAATCACGGAGTATGACAACCTTGGCAGATGTTGCCAAACCTGGTTATTGATATAAATTGCTATTCTCATGTGTAAGTGCCCCAGCAAAGACTTAAAACAATGTCTGTACTAACCCAAAGGGAAATAAAGGTCCATACTAGCATCTGTGGCAACAAGCTGATGCACAGCTAAAGTGGGTTCCTTGCTTCTACTCCAAGGAAAACAGCAATGAATGAAATCTCCAAACCAAGGACAGAAAGTCTCCCTGTGGGAATATAAACTGGTATCGTGACTACAGAAACCAACTTCCTAGTAGCTATTAAAATGGAAAATGTGCACATCCTATAACCAAGCAGTTCTACTTCTAAGTCTGCCCTAAGAAAGCATATGTATAAGCTACATTCATGGATATACCTGCACCAGTGCTTGTCATAGGGGGAAAAAAGACAAATACCTAGCGGCATAAAAAATGCAATATATCCTATTATGGAATACTATATAGCAGAGAAAAATGACTAGACTATGAATATTCTGTAGCTATATAGGCACAAATATGTATGGAGATGAAAATATCTACACATACTACATAGAATTATATAAACATATTAGTCAAAATTTTGCTGAGATAAAAAAGGCAAGTTTTAAATGATTCATACACTATGGTACTATTTATGAAAGAAAATGCAAAAAAGGAATAATATAATAGATTTTCTATAGTTATATAAATACTTGTGGATATACAGAAAATGACCCAGAGTAGAGGCTGGCCAGAATCAGCCTCTGCCTGTTTATGCACAGCTCACAAGTTAAACTTTTTTTAAAAAATATTTCAAATGTTAATAAAAAGAATAGGAATATATGAAAAAACGTAGTAAATTCCAATTTCCACATCCATGAATGACGTTTTATTGGAATACAGCTATGTCCACTCGTTTAGACATTGTGAGTAAGTACAAAGCTGGGTAGTTACGACAGACCGAAAGGCTCACAAAGCCTAAAATATTTACTTTCTTGCCTGTTACAGAAAAAGTTCCCCATCTTCTGATCGAGAAGAATGGGCTCCAAATTCATAATAGTGGTGGGAAAGGGAGAAGGGACTGCTGTTGATGATGGAGGTGGAGGCCTCACTTTTCCTTTAAAAGAATATTTAGGGGCACCTGGGTAGCTCAGTGGGTTAAGCATCTGACTCTTGATTTCGGCCCAGGTCATGATCTTGGGGTGATGGGATCGAGGCCTGGGATGGGCTCCAGCTCAGCAGGGAGTCTGCTTCTTTCTCTTTCTCTACCTCTCCTTCTGCTTCTCCTCCTGCTCACTCTCTCTCTCTCTCTCTCTCTCTAAAAACAAACAAATCTTTAAAAAAATCAAAAAATCAGACATTTATATATAAATGGTCTTATATGTGTTTTATGTACACAAACCCTGTAAAGATAAATATATATATATGCACATACATATACCTTTTTAATATACTTTATAAGTATATAAAACCCTTAAAAACACCCTATATTATATATTTAAATTTATGGAGGGGTCTGTGTATTTTTTTTTTTTTTTTTTTTTTTTTGCTGTAAAGCGAATGTAGACACCACTTTTAAAGAGTTTGTGTGCGTGTGTGTCTCTCTCTCTATATATATACAGACATACATACCTGGAAGAAAACAATCAAATTTGGTGAGTTTTGGTGGTAGAAATAAGGGTGCTTATTATTTTATTCTTTGTTATTTCAGGTATTTGTCAATTTTCCAAATAGACATAAATGTAAGGTGGTGGACACCCCCGGCCATGTGAGTTGTGACAAGTGAAATTGTGCCAATAGTGTTTTCCTCCCTCAGAAACAGCCTTTTCTCATCAACTGTTGAATGATAAGACCTTCAAAAACACATCAAGGTTTAGCTTACATGCACCTAACATTTCTGGAAAATTCCAGTATCTAATTGCTTCTTTATAGGAAAAAAAAAAATCTAAGCTTCAATGCACTAAAGATTTTTATAAAAATCAATTTTATCCTTAAAGTAAAATGCAACATAGATTATCCCTTCTGCTGGAAGTTATGGTAATGACCTACTGAGATATGCCTCACAATACAGTAATATTGCTTCTTTACCAGTTTGAAAACATTTTCCTATAGAAAAGCACAAAGCAGGTTCTATCTGAAAAAATAAAATAAAATAAAATAAAATTACATAGCAACCACATTGGTGCTTTGTAGGATTAAAGCAGCAGGACCTAATGATTTTCTTCATCCTGACATCTAATAATCCAGTTGCATCAGGAAAGGTGAGCTTAATGAAGCATATTCAGATGGGAGAGCATACGATTTATGATACGCTTGTTGTGGTTATATTCCTAAATGGATCCCATTAACTCAACATTGGTTGCTGGTAAATGGCCACATCTCCTAATAGACAAACGCATGAATCACCTGGGCATATTTTAGAAGTGTGCTCTACAGAATGGTTCACCTTACAACTTTACACTAGGACCAGGTGAATGACTTTCTTTAATGAAGCTTAGCAGACTTTCTTTGAGCAAGAAACAGAATTACTGCAACAGAACATGCACTCCACCGCCTCATCATTTAGCATGTACATATAACCTTATCCTTGGGGTGGCATGTATGAAGCACATTTACTGAGAGGATTTTTTTTTAAGATTTTGTTTATTCATGAGAGACAGAGAGAGAGAGAGAAGCAGGCTCCATGCGGGGAGCCTGACGTGGGACTTGATCTCAGGTCTCCAGGATCACACCCTGGGCTGAAGGCGGCGCTAAACCGCTGAGCCAACCAGGCTGCCCGACTGAGAGGATTTTTTAAAGCAGTGTGCTAAAAAAACAATTATTGTTTTCAATCCTTTTTATAGTTATAAAAACAATATGTGTTTCTTTTCTTTCTTTCCTTTCTTTTTTTTTTTTTTTTTACAGATCTATATCGTTACATATTTTCTTATTTTCTTTTCAGTGAAGGAATTCTTTAAGTCCTTGAAAGGTACAGCATCACACAGATGTTACGGCCAATGGCTTTAGCAGGAAGGCTGCTTTGGAATTTGGCATAAACCACACCACTGTTTTCCTGAGTGTGAGTCACTTTTCCCCAGATTACTCTGGTTTTGTTCAGTTTGCCACCAGGAGTCACTGTGTTGTTCTCTGCTCTGTACATGTTAAGTAATTCTCTTGCCTAGATAGAATTCAGTTTCATCTCAAGCATAAACACCTTCAATTTTAAGAAGTCCTATAGGCTCCCTCTGGTTCCAGAGACATTGCTTATAACTAGCAAAAATGGCCTTGGGCCAAAGCCTCCAGATATATTTATTATTTCAGGAGTCCTGATCCCAGCGGGCTTGCCCCTACATATCAGCAGCAGGAGCTTCCCTCACCTCATAATTATTTATTAAGGAAATCTGAAAAAATTGGGAAAGCATAGGGAAAAAGTCACTTATTTATCACCCAGATAGACACTAGACACGTGTAATGCACTGCAAATCTGTCCACTTCAAAGATTTTTTTTAAATATTTATTTATTTTAGAAACAGCGAGCTAGCACAGGAACCAAGGAGGGACAGAGGCAGAGGGAGAGAATCTCAAGCAGACTCCTGTTGAGCACAGAGCCCAGTCATGGAGCTTGATCCAGGACCCTGAGATCATGAGCTGAGCTGGGTGGAAACCAAGAGTTGGATGTTCAACTGACTGAACCACCCAAGCGCCCCTCACTTCAAACATTTTTCCCTGCATACATGCCTTAACAATCCTGAGTACATAATAGACATTTTACCATATAAATTGCCTATAATATTTTTGTACTTTGCAATATATCATGAAGATTTTCTGCCATAAAAAAATTTTAAAGACATCAATTTTGGTATGCCACTCAAGGGAAACAGTTTATTTTCACTCTATTTTAAATAACACTGAAATGAACATCTTATCCATAATGTTAGGAGCTTATCTTTGTTCATTATTTCAAGATAAATATTTGGAAGTAAAAATACTGAGTCAAAATGTGGGTACCATCTTTAGGATTTTAGATATAAAGAACCGGAATTCTGGAATGTTCCATGAATCCATATACCCAGTAACAGGATAAAAGAGAACCTATCTCACCCTGGGAATAATTTTGAGCCAACTATTTCTTCTTTCAATAATCATCCTCCTGGCTCTGGCTCAGTTCCTCTCCCATCCACCTCCCCCAATTGGGCCACCACACCATTGCATGCTAAATTAGCATAAAAGAGCTCAAACATAGAAAACAAAGGTGGTAATGGGGAGCAATTTAAATCTAAGCTTATTTAACCTAAGTGGC
Source organism: Vulpes vulpes (assembly GCF_048418805.1). Lineage (NCBI taxonomy): Eukaryota > Metazoa > Chordata > Mammalia > Carnivora > Canidae > Vulpes > Vulpes vulpes. The sequence continues at coordinate 110,174,713 of NC_132782.1, forward strand.
TAGTGGCTGCCTATTTTGTCTTAATTGCCTTTTAAACTAAAATCAATGTTAAATTACCTGAACAACAGCTTCTGCACAATTGCAAACTGAAAATTCTTTAAGTGCCTCCTCAAAAGCCTTTGGCTCTTGTTTGGCGGGCTGACAGTAAAAGAGTCCCTTTCTTCTTTACTGTACTCCAGCTTTGGACTATGGGACATGATTCAAGGATGGACATTCCTGAAAAGAGCCACCATATCTGCTCTAGGATGGGTTATTCCTTGACAATGCGGTACTGAAAATGGAATCTGAATAATGAAAATGGAATTTGGATAACAGTCCTTCCTTTCTTCCTTTCCTCCCATCAACAATGAGAGACTGTCTATACAAATGGAAACCCACCTATTCAAATAGAACTCGGGCCTATGATTTGCAGCAACCAGCCCAGGAAACCAGCCTGCTATCCACAAATCATACATGGCGGAAATTAGACCACTTCTGATTTCCATCTCTGGTGATCAGCACAGGAAGCCAAGCAAAAAGCCCTATAACAACTGGCTTAGAAACAGCCATGACTTGGATAGTAATAGACAGCTTTCCTAATTTTTGTATCCATTTCATAACTTAGGACCAACAAGAGAAAGGCCGATAGTCATATAGAATGTCCTACTTCTACTTGTTCTACCTGCAGCCTTCCCAGGACACAAGCCTCCAATTAGGGCACATCTGAAGGCTTCTCTCTTTTTTTTTTTTTTTCAACTCTAAAGTTTCTCACCCTATTGCCTGATGTTGAGTCTCTGACAAAACACGAGTGACAATGGCTAACTCCCTTGCTGTAGCACGCTCTGAATAAACAGTCTTTGCTTGTTCTCATTTGGTTGGTGTTTGTTTATTTCTACAATGATTACTTATTTTCAATACTATGTTAGGTAAACAAGTTAGACAAAACCCTAGCCCTCAGGGAGCTTATGTTCTAGTGGGTAAGACAGACAATAAACAAGATAATGACAGATTTTAGTAACTTCTGTGTATGAAATAAAGCATGCATTGAGATGGGGATGTAATTGGGATAGATGCCTCAGATATGATTCTTGGGTTGTTAGAAGTTATTACATGGTAGAGCCTCCTGCTTTTGTTTCCTTCAAATACTAATTGAACACATGCCATCTAACTTACACAGCTGAGTCTCACACACACACACACACACACACACACACACACACACACAGAAAAAAAGGCAGACATGTCCTCTGCCAGCAAAGAGCCTCTCAGGATGATGTCTGCTCAGTAATAACCAGAACACAAAGTGGACAAGTAGGTAGGGCCAGAAATAAGATTCAGGTTATGACCTATGAGGGCTAAGGAGGCAGTAGGGAAAACCTTTCAGATATTACAAGGTATCCTCAGGCCCTGGAGTGGAAGATTGCAGTGGATAGTGAAGGGGTTCAGGACTCCCTACTCCAAAACATAGCACCTCGGTAAACTGAATATTTTAAGCTGAAAGAATCTGGGTAGTAGCAGGTGCAAGAAAGACTCTCTGATCTCCTACTCACCATCTACTCTGAGTCAGGTCATAAGATCTCATGGGATTGGTGCCCTCTCTGTACACGGAGGAAGGAACACTCTTATCTCCAAAAATGGAGGGACACTGAGAGGACTTGCTAAGATCTCCCCAGTTTACCATTTAGCTCATATCACATTTCCCCATGACTTCTGACTCTTCATCAAACCTAATATAAAAATGTTCAGACTTAACCACTTCTTTGGGTCTTCATTTCCATGTGAAGTCTCCTATGACACATAAAACTTACATTAAATAAATGGTTATGCTTTTCTCTTGTCAATCTGTCTTTTGTCAGCATAATTTACAGAACCCCAGCCAGCACACCTGAGAGGGGAAAAGACTTTTCCTCCCCTATGTGGGGAGAGGTACACACATTATTACTGGTGTTTCTGTATGTAATTCCAGGATGGACACTTTTAAGACAGAAGAGGCTTGCTTGGAGATAACCTCAAATGCTCATGATATCTTCTTTAGAACAGTTTTCCCCTGAGTTTCTTAAATAGGTGATTGCACAGACATTTTGAGAAACAAAAAGTCATAAGAGATTAGAAATTACTTTTTTCCCCAAATCTCCTCACCCTGTAGGTCTCAATAGTATGTCACCCTACAAAGGAAATAGGGAAATACAACAAGACTCCTAATTCCAATGACTTAATTTGGTCTGGGCCCAGGATACAATAAAGGCAGAAATCTTACACATGTGAGGGTGTCCTTTACTCAAGGTTTTAAGAGATGGAAAGGCTGTTAATGCTAAAGGCGTGTGTAATACTCACTCAGCCAACATCTCTCTGTGCCCATCACAGAGATGCCAATCACTGCCCCCTACCTTTGCAGGGTTTCTTAGAGAAACCTCTCCTCTTGTGGCCCCACTTCAACCAATCCCCAGTCCAGGAACCAGGGTCAGACACATAAATCTCTGGTCAAATTAGAATCACTCCTAGAGAGACTTTTGGAATTGGGAAAGAGATGGGAGTGGCAAGCTCTGATAACTGGACTTGAAAGACTGGATAGATTTTCAAGGTAGATAGAGTTTGATGAGTAGTCAAGAAAAGCAGTCTATAGAGAGGTAAAGAAGTAGAGAGAAGAGACCTCTAGAAAGAAATGGGAGGAAGGAGGGAGAAACAGAGAGAGAAGCAGAAACAACACTCTGGCCCCACAGAAAGACAGAGATGGGGACAGCTGTTGTCTTGGCCACTGAAAGCTTTCTTCTTACTTCCATATTCCTTTCTTTCCCACGTGCTTCTGATTCAAGCTGACTTCTTGCAAAGTCCTACAGACTCTATCCCTGCTAGAGTCTCTAGACACAACTGGGATTGCACAGGACATAGCCAGCCCACAAAGGAGTCCTCAGATCCCTCTGCTTTACAGAAAAGCAAAATATCCCAAAGCTGAGATGAATAAACTTCTTCCCTGTGTCTCATGATCTTTCATGAAGCATAGCTAGTGGGCCAGCCTGTCAGAAGTGCAATTTAAAAACTGAGTGCTAAAATAAATACAAATTCTCTGACACTAGAGGTTTTGTTAGGCTTTTTTTCTTTCCATTGTAGCATGAAGATGTCTTCCCATCTAAAAATGTCACCAAAAATATAATTGACTGATTCATTCTTTTAACATCATATATGTGAATGCCCACTGACTTCCATATATGAATTCCAGAATCTTTGTCAGGCCCAGAAATACAAAGCTAAATAAGTTTGTTAAAGAAGCATTATAATATAAAACAGCATTATAATTATATGCATTATTATAAGTTTATATATTTGAAATTTAACCTAATAAGATATGTAGACATATATTATGTTATAATTATAAATGACATAAAATGTGCTATCCACCTGCTTGGTATAGGAGCCTTTTTTGCTCTGCTTAAGGTCAGAAAGCAGGTTGCAAAGAATTTGCAAAGGTAGTGATGCTTGAGTTAGGTTTTAAAGGAGTGGTTAGGAAGGCCACTCCAGGTGGAGTATGGGAATGGACCACTGTAAGCAGAGAGATCCATTAGAGACTCTTTTATTACAATTCAGCCAGCCATACGTGGTTGCAGAAACGTCAGCTATAAACAATGTCTAATCAAGTTTCTATATATGAATATATATGAATATTTAAAATGACTGATAATAGAATAATAAAGTATTCACTAAGCAAATGTCTGTTTGCCAGCTGCAAAGTATATGATTAATGAGTGTTTGCTAACTACAGGGCTTACTGTGTGCCACGTATGAGTAAGAAACAATGGTTATGGTTGGCACCATAAACCCTTATTACTAGTAAGATGGAAGTTATTCACCCATCAACAGCTTAGCCCACACAAGATACAATATAGGATTGTGAGGTTCCTATTTGCTATTCTATAGGTCTTGATGACATTGGAGGATTTCTAGCTCCCATTGAGTGACCCTATGGGATATAAGGGCACTCTGGGAGGCTGGGATGATTCCTTCTGCAGGAAGCTCAAAGTTCCAGTTCTGAGGAGTCACATGTAATCTTATTCATGTTATACCCATTCGACTGGAACATGGGATAGTAAGGAAAACAAAAGAAACAAAACCCAATGTGAACACTGATAGCAATTGTGCAGGCATCCCAGGTGCTGCGCTTATGCTGAGGAGTGAATATGAAATAGGAGATGAGAATCTGCTCTTCACTCCTGGGTTTTGGGCTCTCAGATACCCCTCAGAGCAGGGGCAGCTCACTTACCTTAGTGTGAGTCTCCTTTTTAAAGTCACAACTTTTCACACAGCATGCATGTCCCCTTCAACAAACCAATGCCTCATCTGGTGTTTAATCAAAGAAGAATTCATTTCAGAGCTGGATTAAAATTTGGCTGTGTTGGATCTCCTAAAGAGACAATGGGCTGGGTTTTGACTGAAGCCTTCTGAGGGGACTGCCAACAGGTACAATTGACTCTATGGATGGCTGCATTTTCAGAACTTCACCAGCACAAGAGGCAACCATTTTATTAGTTACTAGGATCTGATGATATTGTTACAAACACCTGGGTATGATTTTGTTTATTTTCCATTCTACTTTTTATATTTTACCCCGTACTTTTTCTCTTTTCTTGCCCCTTTGCTTTCTTTTCTAGCTGATCCCCAATTTCCTCTTGACAAAGCCCTGACAATGACCTCACACAACCATCTACATTCAGGTTGTGATGCATACACTGCATACTTTTTCTATCTGCAGTTCTCTGTTTATTTTTATTTTTTTAAGATATTATTTATTTATTCATGAAAGACACACAGAGAGAGGCAGAGACACAGGCAGAGGGAGAAGCAGGCTCACTGCGGGGAGCCTGTTGTAAGACTTGATCCCAGGACCCTGGGGTCATGCCCTGAGTCAAAGGCAGATGCTCAACCACTGAGCCACCCAGACGTCCCTATCTATAGTTCTTTTCATTCATGTAGTTCTTTTCAAGGGTCAAAAAAAAAAAAAAAAAAAAGAATGACAGAACTTTCAGATCCTGGGACATGTTGTCTATGAGAAAAGTTAGGCAAAGAGGAAGGGGCAACTGAGCAAGATAAGAAAAATGAGAGCACATTTTTAAAGTCTATGCTGAATATTTTAAATGTTTTAACAAAGACACCCAAATACAGTGACTTTATTTATCTTTGCAAATGCAAAACAAAAATAAAGTCATTTAAGGGCTATTTAACAGATGACAATTTTCATGGCAAAATTTTTTCCCATTAGAACTGTTAATAAAACAGAAGGTACTATACCAATCACAGTGTGAGTGACGACAACATGTCAGTCATGATTTTTAGACCTAATTCTGTTTTAAATGTCCCACTGCAGATGGCAATGTCCTAAACTATAATTGTGCCCTTTACCAAACCATTCCAGGGGTTGTAAAAAAAAAATAATATTTTCTGCATAAAAGGCAGTGTGGCCCAGCAGTGGGACACAAGTTTACCAAGTTATATAATGAATTGCAATTCTGAATCTTGCAATTTTGCCAATGTATCTGGGTGACTTACTTTAAGTCTTTATTTGGAAACAAAACAAAACAACAACAACAACAACAAGCTAAAATATAGGCCCTTCATGATCAAGAAACATAAGCCAAATAGGCTTCTTGGGCTCCTATGATCCTTACTCCCACTACAATGTGGAAGGCACTGGACATTTATCTACCTTATGCAATAAGTCTACTCTGCAGTAAGAGTAGACTTCAGAGTGGTATCCTTTTGCAAAGAAAAACATCATCCGTACCTTACACACACTCTTCAACTTCCCTCCCCTGTCCCTTAGGCATGGACACAAATAAACTCTGTTTCTTTGGTATTTCTTCTTTCTTAGCTCTAAAAATAAGGAATGCTCTGGCCATAAGATAACCAAAAGAGACATAAAAAAAAAAAAAAAAAAAAAGCTTATTCTGGGCTTTTTCTATTAACCCTTTACTGATCAAGTTCTTCTGTCTTAACAGAGGTATAGAGTTTGAATAATCAAACATAAGAACTGTACATAAATACAAAAGCCACCTTTGGGTGTTATAATTTTCTGCTTTGCAAAATTTTCCCTGTAAACACCACTAACTAATGGCAAAGGAGATCTAAGCCCTATCCCTAGGGTTCTGGAACCATAGATGAAAAAAATCCAATGGCATGTAAATGAACTTTGATGTCTCATGCTTTCTTTTAAAAATTCATGTGCCTCCTCTTACCTATATATTTGTTTGCTGCTAACATAAAAAATAATACCTTCCCTCCAAAATTTTTGCATAAAATTGATGCTTTAGGAAACCAGTTGTATGTACTCAGGCTGAGAGTCCCTGTCTCATCAAATTATATTTCTAGGGGTATAAATACTGTAGTTTAGGAAACCCAGCTACTATAAAGTCACCTTGCCTGGATATTTATGCACACCATTATACCTAATAGTAACAAAAATTATTATAATAACAATGACAACATGATTAAAAATAAGCACCATATTAATGCAATCTGAGTTCCTGGTGTTGCTTACACTTTACATATAACAAGCCATTTAATCCATCAACATCATTAATCACAACCACAATGAGAGATCACCTCATACCTGTTAGAATGGCCCTTATCAAAAGAACAAAACAACACAAAAAATAAAGTGCTGGACAGGATGTAGAGAAAAGTGAACCCTCGTGCACTGTTGGTGAGAATGTAAATTGGTGCAACTGCTATGGAATACAGTATGGAGGCTCCTCAAAAAAATAAAAATAGTATTATCAATTGACCCAGCAATCCCACTTCTGGGTTATGCATACAAAGGAATTGAAATTAGGATCTCGAGAGATCTGCACTCCTATGTCCAGCATTATTCATAATAGTCACATATGGAAATATCCTAAATGTCCATGGATGGATGAATGAGTAAAGAAAATGTAGTGTGTGTGTGTGTGCACATGCGTGTGTCTGTGCATGTGTGTGTGTGTGTGTGTAGTGGGATATTATTTGGCCTTCAAAAAGATGTAAACCCTGCCATTTGCAACAATATAGATGAACCTGGAGGACATTATGCTAAATGAAATAAACCAGGCACAGAAGGACAGACAATGCATGACCCCACATTTATGTAGTGTCTAAAATAGTCAAACTCATAGAATAAGGTAAAATAGTGGTACCAGGGATGGTTCAGGGAGGAGGATGGAGAGATGTTGGTCAAAACATACAAAGTTACAGTTTTATGAATAAGTTCGGGATATCTACTATACAACAGAGCCTATAGTAAATAAAACGATGTTGTACACTTAAAAATTTCTTAATAGGGAAGTTCTATGAAGTGTTCTTACTGCAAAAGGAAAAAAAATATTTTTAAAAAGAGGAAACTTTGGAGGTGATGTATAAGTTTATGGCCTAACTTGTGATGACTTCACAAGTATGAACTTATCTCCAGACTCATCGTGTTGTGTACATTAAATATCTACAGCTTTTTGTATGTCAATCCTACCTCAATAAAGTGGCCTAAAAATATATATGTATATGTGTACATATATAAATTAAATATAACTAAGATCATAACTAAAATATAATTAAACCTCTTCATGTCATTAAATGCAATTCATATAAATAAATAATAGAAGTGGTTAGATTGATTACATTTAATCATATTAAAGTCAACATGGAATGGGAATGCTGATTCCCAAATAAGGATTATTCAGGTTCCTGTACCTTTCTGCCTAGAAATCAATCTGAGTAGATTCTATTTTTTTTCACTTAGTCATATCACTAGAATCTAAGTATGAGCATTCACACTGAACAACATGCTATGATTCAAAGTCAAAGAGCCTACAGTAGTTCAAAATACTTTAGAAGGATAATAAAAAAGATGAAACTCTGACTTAAGCCTCTTTAGATACATGTTAGGCTAGTTCTTTATCCCTTGATTTCTTTCCGCAAGAGATTCCTTCTATGCAACTGGCACCATGATAGCGGAGAGAGGATATGTCCAATCACCTTACACCCAGCAAGCATCGGCTCACAGTCAGACATATCTAAGTTTGAATTCTGGATCTGTGAAGTTCCAAAAAATTTGGCAAGTTATTTAAATCCTCCTGAACACCCGTTTCCTCACCTCAAAAAATGGGTTTAATACCAACAAATTCAGATGGTTGCTGAGGGGATTAGATAACATATGTGGAAGTACCTAACATAGTCACAGTGGGAGGGAGTAGGCATTCAAAAATATTTGAAAAATAAAATTATATCAACATGCACTCAAGAAGAGGTACCTGGGTGGCTCAGTCACTTAAGTGTCTGCTTCTTGATTTTGGCTCAGGTCATGATCTCAGGGTTGTGAAATTGAGCCCTACATCGGGCTCCACACTGTGCATGGAGCCTGCATAAGATTCTCTCTCTCCCTCTGCTCCCCCTTCACTCTATCTCTCTCTCTCTCCTTTTCTTAAAAAAAAAAATTGTACTCAAGAAGATTATAACCACTGTTGGTTATGAAATATTTTTTTGGTAAGGATTAGCTAGAAAGTTTAAAGGCCATACACACATTCATACATATATAAATATATAGTTTTCAAGTTTTTTACCAAGTATATCAATGACCCAACTCAAACTTCAGTCTAAATCAGGAATGGGCAAACTTATTTTATATAAAGGGCTAGAGAGCAAATTTTTTTTCTGCTTTGTGAGCCATATAGTCTCTGTTGCAGCTATTCTGCACTTTTAGCACAAAAGCAACCATAGATAACATGGAAACAAATGAGCAAGGTCGTGTTCCAATACATGTCACTTCAGGACATATATATTTCTTTATAAGTGAGAAGACTTCAGTCTGAGTGTGCATTAAAAGTGCAGGTGAGGATACAGCTGTTTTACTTTCTTTGTAGATTTTAGAAACTGAGTCCTAGGAACTCAAGGGTTGAGTTCAACTGCCAAACTCAAGACAGAAATGAAAATAAAAGATGTCTGGTAAAGGATGGAATCAAATGCACTGTGTTATCTTGACTCTTATAGGTTCCTCTACATTGTCAAAAGAAGAATAGCACCATTAGGGGGCAGAAGGTATAGAAAGAGTGCCTTTCATCTCCCTGTCAAAGAAAACAAATAAGTAAACAATAACAAAACTCACTCTACCACTTTTTTTATTTTTCCAAATAACCTGCTCCGCCTTGTTCTGCAAACATATAAAGTGTTAAACAACCACTCTGCCTAAGTAAAAACCTACTCGTATGCGAACAAGAGGACAGAGATTGAACGTAGTCATAAAAGGTAATTCCATAAGAGCAACACTTGCGAATGTGTCCAGGGCTTTCAGGTTTATAGAACATTTCACAAACACTCACTATTATATACTGTTCATGATAATCAGGCTAGATCTGAGAGACTGTGATTATTATGCCCATTTTGCAAAAGAGCATATGGACTTTCCAGAGCTGGTAAGCACCTTGCCTGGGGGTAACAGAGCTAATAAATGATGGCTTACAACCAACCCCAGAATCTTTCTCTTGGAGGCTTAGATCTCCTTCTGACAAATACTACTATCTAGTTTTAATGCACTGCTATCCAGTCAACTTGGCTTAAACAAACACGGTAGGAAGGAGAAAAGGTGAAATGCATTCAGCAAAGTGATTAATGCTGTTGCTGAGTAATTAATGCTTTGAATATGATCCGTAATCCATATGGAAGGTGTAATCAAAACATGAGAGAGGTGACCTGCCCACTGTAGGGTAAACCTTTGCAAAATACTAACTATGGCAGTGATTTTAGGGCTGCATCTTCACTGAGGAGCTGTTTACCTTACGGGAAAAGATTTTGGGTTTTGGTGTTCAAATGTATAATTGCCCTTCCTTTAAATGTCAGGTGAAAGCAGACCAGATGGCAATTTTGTAATCAGTCCACTACTGATATACATTAAATTGGATATGACTTTGATATTATAAATAATGGTACACTGAGCCAAACCTTTTCACACGGATGCTTTTCTACACGGGTGTGGCGATTTTCAAAAGATAAACCAGTTGAAAACATTTGTGCTATGGGGCTAATTAATAAAAGAGGCACTGCTGGTTGAAATTACATCATATATATATATATGTTTATTTATATATAAAGCCTTTCAAAGGCTGTATGAATTTACCACCATCAGTATATGAGGACTTGTGTTATCTCAGTCTCGCCAAATCAGCTACTATCAATTTTGTTAATTTTTGCCAATTCAAGATGTGGAAACAGTATTGCATTATTATTTTAATTTGTATTTCTCTGGATACCAACATTTAGGTACAGCTATTAGAACTGCCCCGCAACTTGGATCAAAAAGTTGCCTTCACCTCAAGGGCCAAAATTTGATCAAAGGCTGGTGGCAAAGACAGGAGAACATGAAGCAATGACTCATTTAAAGAGCTGAATGAATCTGCAGAAATAACATGGAAATTTGAGTCACACTGCATCAGTTGTAGTGAACATCACTAGTGTGGGATTATCAAGGGGCTGCCCCATCCTTCCAATAACAGCATTTAATGCTTTCTAGCTCTCCCTCTCTCAAGGAGGGTGACCCTCTCAGTTTGAGTGGTTCCTGTAGAGTTGACCCTAACCCCCACTCCTGCTGGGTATGTGAGCTAACCTAGCTACTGTGGAACTCACATCCTTCTGACAATGGGGATTGTTTTAGTGATGGGCATGTGATCCAGGGTTTTATGCTAAGGCTGTTAAACCTGTGGTGGTGAGTAAGCATCTTCCCACTCTATAATGCTGGGGGTTGTAACATAGCCTGGAGATTGAGTGAGTGAGACTTGGTCCTGGTAACATAATTTGAGCTTCTGGATTTAGTAAACTTAGAGTAAGTCCTAGAGTTTGCAGTTCTTAAAGTTAATATTCTTCATTTTTCCTTAAACCAGTTGGATAGGGTTTCTGTCACTTAAACCCAAAAGAAACCTAATGAGTACATTAGTTCAAAAAGTTTCTGACCATAAATATTACCAGCTCAGCACTTTAACGTAAGGAATTCTTGTCTTCCCTATGTCATTGGATAGCTTCATGCTAGGGCTGAAGGGCATTAATGAGCAAAACTTTAAGACACAACAGGAAATAAGTAGTTGAAGGGAACAAATAAAGAGAACAAAAATGGTAATGTGTGTGTGTGTGTGTGTGTGTGTGTGTGTGTGTACGTATACATACAAGTTAGTGGAAACAGTGAAATACTGAATAAATGGTGTTGGGTCACCTGAATAACCTTTTCAAGAAAAATAAAGCATACTAAACTCATACTTAATTTTGAAAAAGCAAATTCCAGGGGTGCCTGGCTGGCTCAGTTGGTGGAGCACATGACTCTTGATCTTGAGGTCATGAGTTCAAGCCCCACATTGTCAGTAGAGATTACTTAAAAAAAAATTAAATTTCAGGTAAAATGAAAAATATAAAGAAAAGGCAAAAACCTATAAATTTTTATAAGAAAATATGAGACTATCCCTAAAAGTTGGATGGGGAAGGATAGCTCCTTAACTCAACAATGAAAGTGATCACTGAAAAATTAAATTTTTATATAGCAAAAGACACAGTAGACAGAGTCAAAAGGCAAATGATAGCATGTATTTATAACAAGTGTAACCAAGGTGAACAGCTAAAGCATACAAGGAATTTCTATAAATTAACAAGAGAAAGATAAACCAATTGAAAATTGACAAGGATGGTAAAGCAGTGACTCATAACAATAGGAAAGATATTGCGTAACACAGGTAGTTAGTAAAACACAAATTAAAGTGACAATAAACCATGTGCCACACTTAGACTCAGTAATTTTCAAATGATTGCTAATATATGATGTTGGCCGTGTAGGTTAAAGTATTAAAAAGATGGAAATCATTCCAATGTTTTTGGGTAAAAAAAGTTAATATTTGTTGAAATTAAAAATTTGCAAAATTCCACTGATTATTTCAGTTCTGGGAATTTATCCAACAGAAAGAAAAAGTATGGGAATTAAGAAATACACACAAAATGTTTACTGTGGCAGTGCCTATTTTACCAAGAGACCAAGCTGAGATAGAAATAATCTGAAGGCTATCAGTACAGGAAAGCTGAATAATTCTCAGCATGCCACTGTTACAGAATATTACACAGCTGTTACAAAGGGTCAGAATCAAAGTGCTTAACTTTATTTACTTAATTGTTTAAGTAATCTCTATACCCAACATGGGGTTTGAACTCACAGCCCCATATTCCTCTAACTAAACCAGCCAGGTGGACCTAGAATCAAAAGATTTTTGGCATTGACATGTGAAGATGCTGACTATGTCATGTGAAAATAGGCAAGTCACTCAATAAAATAGAGAGTGTGAGCCTATCTTCAGATGACACTGTACAAACACATGTATTTGTATTAGCACAGAAGAGAGAACAAAGGAGCACAAACTCATGTGTAAATGGGAATCCCATCCTTCCAGGGCTGGTATTAGGGCATAGATGGAGAGGGGGCCATTTATTTCATTTTATTTTAGATGGTTCTGTGTTGTGTTATTGGTTCCAAAAGCTGTGTATTCCTCTTTTAAAGGATTTTTCAAAGGATAAAACGGTCTCTGAAACTTTCAATTAAAAATGCTTTTTAAGAATGAAAACAGAGAGGAAAGGTGGTTGGTCTGACATCCCTTCTGCCCAGTTTCCATTTGTTCTCTGCCTCTAGGAGAATGCATTGTGTGGAACATTAAATGTACAAGTCTCTTGGCATTAATCCAGTCAGAGCTTGCCCCACTGAGAGTGAACATGGGCTGCTTGACAGAGCATAATTAAATGCACCGAACAACTAAAATATCCATATAATTACCACTAAGCTGATGTAACTGTATACATCCTTCCAGTGGATGATGGTATTGCCCCTACATGAGCGCAAAGACAGCTTGAATGGGACAGTCCTCCCAGCTCTTTGATACACCTAAAATTATCTGATTAATCTGCAGATTGCCACTGGGAAAATATAATCTTCTGTTAAATATCTTTGTCCAAACAGAATCAACTTATTAAATTCTTATGTGGAGGCGGTCATTGCCTACTTTAAGAAAAAGAAAAAAAATGAAATTGTAAACTACAATAAAGTATTTATTTTATTTAGCTAGGTAAGTCTTAGGAGTGGATAATTTATTGAAGCATTTTTATTTTACTCCTGGACCTTATATTTTAGAGCACTTTTAGGTTTACAGCAAAACCGAGAGTAGGTATGGAGATTTCACACATACCCCAGACCCTCACATATGCATAGCCTTCCCCATTATTAACATCCCCACCACAGTGGCGTATTTGTGATAATCAGGGAATCCACACTGACAAATCATTATCACTTGAAGTTTCTAATTTACATGAGGGTTCTGTCTTGGTGTAGTACATTCCAAGGGGCTGGACAAATGTAAAATGACATGTATCCATCACAACAGTATCATGTAGACTAACTTCACTGCCTTAAAAATGCTCTGCACTAAAAAATAAAAATAACAAATAATAAATAAATAAATAAATAAATAAATAAATAAATAAATAAATAAAAGATGCTCTGTACTCTAACTATTCATTCCTCCCTCCCCTCTAATCCCTGGCAACCACTGATCTTTTTACTGTCTCCATAGTTTTGTCTTTTCCAGAAGGTCATACAGTTACAACCATAAAGTTCATAGCCTTTTCAGATTGGCTTCCTTCACTTTAATAATAGACTTTTAAGTTTCCTGTGTGTCTTTTCTTGACTTGATAGTACATTTCATCTCATGCTGAATAATATTCCATTGTGTGGATGTACCACAGTGTATTGATCCATCCACCTGCTGAAGGATATTTTGGCTATTTCCAAGTTTTGGCAATTACAAATAAAGGTGCTCTAAACATCTGGGTGCAGGTTTCTGTGTACATAAAAGTTTTTAACTTTTTCAGTAAATACTAAGGAGCATAATTGCTGGCTCATTTGGAGTCTTGTAAGAAATCTCCAAACGATCTTCCAAAGTAGGCTGTCCCATTTTGCATTCCTACTAGCAAAGTTTCCCATTGTTTGAGATCCTTGCTAGCATGTGGTGCCATCAGTGTCCTGGATTTCTGCTATTCTAATAGGTGTGTATGGTATCTCATTCTTTGAATTTCCAATTCCAAAGGTTTTTCAGTTGGCAAAAACAAAACAAAGGGAAAAAAAACACTAAACCTCAAAACAGCCCCAAAGATCACTGATGGGAACACAGTTATATAAATTATGGTAACCTCTGTTATGGACTAAATTATGTCTTCCCCCCTCACTCAAAAGTCATAGGTTAAAAGTCCTATACTTAATACCTCAGAATATGACTATAATTGGAAATAGGGTCTTTAATTAAGTTAAATTGAAGTCATACAGATATGTGTTAATCCAATGTGGCTGGTGCCTTTGTAAGAGGAGCAGATTAGTACACAGACATGCTCAGAGGGAAAACCATATGAGGACACAGAGACAACACAGCCATATGCAAGTCAGTGAGAGAGGTCTCATAAGTCACCAACTCTGCCAACATCTTGACCTCCGAATGCCAGCCTCCAGAACTGTGAGGAAATGAATTTCTATTCTTTAAGCCACCTAGTCTGTGATACTTCATTATGGCAGCTCCAGCAAACCAACACAACCTACACCACAGAATACTCTGCAGTTACTGACAAGAAGGGATAAGACTTTATTGACCTTAAGTATATTCATAGTATATTGTTTAGATACATGGATGTATTGTCAATCATCAAAGATATAAAAAGGTAAAAGGGAAGGGCTTTCCTTCATAGGAAAATCATTTGGGCAAGATGTGTAGGCCAGTAGTTTATCAGCTGTATAATTTTCTTAGGTGTCTTCCATTTCAAATAGTTCACATAATGTTGAATATTGCTAAATATCTCTGGTGTACCCAAATTAATACTTAGGGGATGAACGGAGGAACCGTAAAATTAAAACTCTTTGGAAAGGATGGCATTGTAAGCTGAGTATCCTAAATCTTAAAAATGTGCTGATTTCTAAACTCCAATTTCAAAAATTCTGAATTTCTAGTGGAACCTCAAAAGAGCATAAGAAAGACCATAGTTAGCATTCCTAGTTTGGGAAGTACTGTGAGCATTATCATAGTTCCCCCACCACCAAGTCTTGGGGAAAAAAAATAGCTATCAGTGGAGGAGAGCGATTTTAACCCAGAGGAATTCTGGGGTCACAGTGAGGAAAAGGTCTTTGAGAGCAAAATGCATTTGGCATTATGTGTTGTGTCCTGAAAATCTATATCCAATTTGCATTCAACTCCACAGCATATCTGTGATTACTTTAACATAAAATAGCATTTACAAGTCTTCCATTCTTTCCTTCTGGGTAAAATGAGCATTCCAAGAGGTGTACTTGGCTTTCTCTGCAGTGTGAGGAGCCCCGGTGCATGCTGCCATGTGGTCAGGGACAGTCTGGCAAGCTCAGGAGATGATGCTGGGTATCAAGTATTTTCTTGTTCTAAAATACCAATGGCTCACATTCAATGCTCCTGCCTGAAGGTGTTTACTTAATAAAGATGTGAGAATCACAACCACCATATTTAGCACCTAATACATCTCTTGTGTTGTGTCAAGTACTTTTCAGGCATTTTACCCCTAAATCCTTCTAATAAATCAGTGAGTCTGGTATTATGACCATCCTCATCTTAAAGATGGTGAAACTGAGGCTCAGAGGCATTAAGTATATCTCTTCCAAGGTCAAACTAATAGTAAATAGGAGATTCAGGCTATGGACACAGGCAGTTCTGCAGATTTCCAATCTTAAACTACCATGAATGCTCTCTCTGTGTTACCAAGTGACGTCAACCAGGTTTAAACCTCCATGCTCTACATGAACTTCCAGAGCTCAGAATAATATGGAGTTCTACTGTACAAAGAGGGGCCACATACACAATTATAAATAGAAATCCAGTTGCACAAAACCTTGAGTTCCCTTGCTCAAACATCCCAGCACTGGATGTCAACAGTTTCTGTATCCTCATTTAAAACATGTCCCTAAGGGGGATCACCGGGTGGCTCAGTGGTTTAGGGCCTGCCTTCGGCCCAGGGTGTGATCCTGGGGTCCCAGGATCGAGTTCCACATCAGGCTCCCTGCATGAAGCCTGCTTCTCCCTCTGCTGTGTCCCTGCCTCTCTCTCTCTCTCTCTGTGTGTGTGTGTGTGTGTGTCTCATGAATAAATAAATAAATGAAATCTTTAAAAAAAATAAAACATGTCCCTAAGAAATTATATCAAGGGATAATTGTTTTTTTTTTTTCAATTTTAAGAACACAAGCCTGTGTACGTTTGTGCCCGTGTGCATGGCCCGCAATCTGGGCTTCATCTCACTTTGCCCCCAGAGTCATCTATAGACTGCATTGCAGGGGAGAATCTTATACCCACTTTTTTTTTTTTTTTTAAGGAATTGAATTTACAACTCCATTTGTAACACCTATCTGCACACAACAATTGGCGACTTACACTCTGGTCATTAAAGCAGATCAAATGATGAAGGACAGCAAATCACTGGGGTCCACATTATCATTCATCCTAGCAGATATCAGCACCTACTCCCGTGTCTCAAATGAGACAATAATTTCCAGGATTTCAACTATGCACATAAAATGGGTCCTTAATTGGGAGGAGCTTCAAGTACCCCCAGCAATTTAATGAGTCCTAGGGGCACTGCTGGAACTGTGGTAAGAACGAGGACTCAGATGATTAAAGTTACAGTTGAGGCGTCTGGAAAAGCAGTCAGTAATTCACAGTGTATCACTGACGGCACATTTCTCTCCATGTCAAACCAAAACAATGGCAGGGGAACTTTCAGAAGTTCAAGGTCACCTGAAAATAACATAAGATCCCAGAGATGAGTCCTGGGTTCTCATTTTTGGCTATGAGTTTCTATTGAGTTAATCACTTGGTGCCATGTTTTATGCTGGCAAGGGGCCCTTCACTACATAAGACAAGCTGTGTCATATTCTCCTTGGTATTGCTACTTTTTAATGAGTGCTTAGACTTCTTTCTCTTCTGGGAAACTTCTCAGTGTCATTGTCAGGATCCACAGAGTTCTCGGGTCCTCCTAACTTTTTACTCCAAACTCTACCTACATGACCCCATCCATTTTGTTGACTTCAAAAACTATGTATATTCCAAGGCTTCCAAATATGGCACCAATCCCATTTGCTTGAATGGCAGATTCATACACTCAGCTACCTACTACATATCCATCCTTACAAGGTGTCTTCCAATCATTTTAAAGATCATACCTACTAGTTAATTACCTTTCTTCTCCCTTAAGCCCAGTATTTGTTCCTCTTCCTGTTTCTGTCATCTCATTAAGTGCTTCCTGCATCCACCTAGAACATTCCAGAATGAAACGTGAGAGCCCATTCACTTCCTCTCACATCTCCACAATTAATCTACAAGGTACATTGACTCTCCCACTTCATGTTTCACAGACCCACTCTGTTCTCTTCACTCCCACAGCCATTATTCTCACCCAAAGCTTCCTTCATTTCTCACCTGCAACAGCCCCTATCTGATGTTCCTCTCCTGTCTCCTTCCACTGCAATCCATTCTCCACACTGCAGGGAGAGTTATCTTTCTAAATGGAAAATTTGATCCACTTCAATGGTTCCCAATTGTCCTTAGAGTAAAAGCTAAACTCCTTAACTTGCCTTAACAGAGCCCTAAGTTATCTGGTCCTTACTTATCTCTAGGTTCATTGACTGTGGCTTTTCCCCATCATCATCGATAAACTCAAATAGGCGTGCACACACACGCATATGCACACGCACGCACACACACACACACACACATTGCTCCACTTTCTGCTCCAAGAATACACAATTCCCTCTACCTGCAAGCCTTTGAACATGCCATTTCCTCTGCCTATAAGAAACCAGTCTTAGTCCTATTTATATCACCCTCCCCACTCCCAGGCATCTATCAAAATCCCAAACCTCTGAGATTCTTAATAAATTTTAGTAAATGAAATCGTTGGGTTTCTTTGCCTAACTTTTTTACCCTCCACTCTTTTTGGACCATTATTTTCCTCTCCTCCTTTTTGTCAGGCTCACATGATTTCTCTTGTTTTAATAATCTTATGGCTTATTGAAACTATGCCTTATCGCCAGCCACCTCAAACCCTTCTTGGAACAAGAGATGGAATAAAGGCAACCATAAAATTAAAGCAAATATGGCCATTACCAGGTGCAGGCACCCCCCCACACACACACATGAACACGCGTTTGTGCTCTTTGAAATGCTGAGGAGAGTTAACACTTGATGAAAAAAAGTCATCATATATTTATGGCAATATGAGTTGCCCGTCTATCTGATAAGCCTGAGACAGGAAGGCCTTTCAGTAATATTGATCTAGGAGAATAAAAGGAACATGTCATTGTTTTATGGCAATAGTTTACAACAGCTTCACGGTGATTAATAATTGCATTCATAGAACTCCTGCCCTCTAAGAGATAGGTCCTGTTTACATTCTGTCTGTCACTCACCAGGAGGCTGAGAGGCTTGCTGAAGGTCAAGGCTGGGCGTAAACCTTCTCCGTGCAGCCTCTCCTATCACCACCAAGCAGGAATGATACCTCCCTCCCATGTTTCATCTTTTCCCTGCTCCTATCACAGCATCCCTGGCATTATGCTGCAGTTAGATTTAAGACCCTGGGCCTCCAATAGAGTTAAGAATCCATAAGAACAAGGACTCTTATTCCCTTAAAAAAAAATCCTAGAAGAGGACCTGGCATATAAGGAGGAAGGGTATGAAAGAGCAGGAAAGAGGGATAAAGGGACAAGTAGGGGAGGATAAGGGGATAATGAGAGAAGAGCAGGGAGAGGGGAAGCCTATTCACTCCTGAAACACACACACACACACAAATTTTCTCCAGATTCACAGTATTAATAGCTCCAGGCAGGATGACACAACATCTAGGAGAAATTATGGCTTCGAGAAGCATGTTATCACATTCTGATAAACATAAACATTTGTTTATGTTTGTATTATCCCTCTTTTCCGCTAGACCAGCACTGCCCTAATGAACTTTCTGCTGTGATGGCAATGTCCTATCCATTGGCATGGTCCAATAGGCTCACCCCTAGCCACATGGGACAAGTAAGCATTTAAAATGTGGCACTGAATTTTTAATTTCATTTAATTTAAATTCATTTGCATGTCAATGTAAATACTCAGGTGGGGTTCATGGCAGCTATATCTGTCAGCAGGGGTGGAGATTACGCGCTCTGGAAAGAAGGCAGCTTTGTCAATTTTGTGCCCTAGTTAGAGTAGGTGTGCAGAAGATATCTGTGGCAGGGAGGAAATAAGAATTAAGAGAATAACAACTTAATTGACTGAGGTGTTTCCCCATAAAGCCATATAGAATGGTACTGTATAAGCTATAATAATCACAGGGAGCGGTAACTAACATTTAATGAGCACTGTCTATGTGCCAAGCCCTGCGCAGGGAACTTTACAGTCATCATCTCATATCCACTCAGTAACCTTGTAGGGTGGATGCAATTATTTTCCTCATTTCACAGATGTGGCAGCTAAAGCAACAAAGATGTTCATAACTTACCCAAGATCACCCAGCTAGCAAGACAGAACAGTGGGATCTACATTCAAGCAATCTACCCACAGAGGCTAAACTGTTAACCCCCTGCAGCCAGGATTTGGCTGGGGGATTGCTTGATCCCTGGTGGATGCTTCCCAGAAAGCCCTCGCTGCCCTGCAAGAGCTGTTCCCTATGAAAGATGGCACTGGACGCATGGAAGAATGGTAGGAAAAGTACTGTGAGCCACAGGTTCCATCACAGTCTGCACGTGACCCGTCTGTGGTACCGTGTGGGCTGAGAAGTAGACGGACGGTGTCGAATCTAGTCAGGGGCCAACAGGGAAGGTTTTCAAAGCAGATGAGATCAGCAAGCAGAATCTTGAAAGGTGACCAGGAAGTATTTAGTTTATAGGGTCAGGAAATCCTTTCAGGTGAAGGTGATCACACCTGCCCAAAAGTATAGGGCCCTCATGGAGAGTCACATCCTGCCCAGATGCCAAGAGGCAGATACATAAATCAATGGTCTTTGGACTGGGTAAGTGGCTCTCTCTCCCTGTGTCTCCATGGTCCCACTGCTAAAAGTATCTAACTGTAAAAAATAAATCAGAGGAGCATCCAACAGAGTTAAGCAGAACGTATCTGATGCTCCATTCATACCAGCTACCTTTATTCCTAATGTTCAGAATCACCATAATCATTAAAGCATTATTATTTCACATCCACAGAATGCTTTGTATGAAATCTATTCTTAGGCTACTCCATGCATACTCGTTTGCTTCAAAAAAAAAAAAAAAAACCACTACGCAGAATTTGAGCAAATCTTGCAAGAACCAGTGTTAGTTGAAGGAGTGCTGTGTTGAATCTGAAGAGACGAGTCTGAGAAAGGAAGAGTAGGAATGGATTGTCTAAGAGGCTCGAGGACGGGGGGTGAGCATGGGAGGAGGACAGAAAACATTCTGTCAGTTTACAACAGCTCCCACCCATTCTTACTGTCTTAAACTGGGCCTATTTTTTCTCATTGACACTCTCTGCTTGGATATTTGAGTCTGTTGTTTAAGGGATATAAAGAATAAGACCAGATCAATATTTCAGGGGGTTACATTTATTTCTGATCTATTTATTACTCATTCCCCTGCTACCTTGGGTCCAGGAAGGATTAAATTGGCTCATCTTGACAAACACAATACAGCAAAATAGAATAGGTGTATTTATCTTGTTAATAGGTGATAAAAGGGAAGAAATGAGAGTGTGGGTAGAAGACACACTGATGCCAGGAATTCCGTTCATAGGAACACACAAAGCCTTCTCTGTTCACTGAGAGAGAGCCAAAAACTTTTGTCCAAATTCTCCTACTAATCAACACAGAGGGGAATCTTATCATTAATTTACACAATACCTATATTATGAAAATAAACCAATGATTCAATTTCATCATACTTATTCAGGGAAGGCGCAGAAAGAAATTTTGCCATGTAACAAATATGACCGCCACTGTTACCCGAGGACTCACACTATACCTGTTTGCATTGCTGTGTATAAGGGGCACTTCCCAAATCCACTATGCAGGCT
The DNA here is from genome assembly GCF_048418805.1 of Vulpes vulpes. Classification (NCBI taxonomy): domain Eukaryota; kingdom Metazoa; phylum Chordata; class Mammalia; order Carnivora; family Canidae; genus Vulpes; species Vulpes vulpes. The sequence continues at coordinate 110,195,805 of NC_132782.1, forward strand.
CACTATCACATCCCTCATAGTACGGATGAGCAAATGGGCTTACCAGAGTCAAGGGACATGCTTTAGTTAAGAAGCAGAGTTGGGGTTTGGATCCTGGGCAGTCTGTTAACACAGTGAATAACAGGGTGACGTCTACATGTTTAACCCCTGTGCAGACAACTTGAGATGTAAATAGCCAGGACACAACCTCACGGTGGCACTGAGGGTGTTTCTGCTTCCTGCCATATCCTTGGAAATGGGGGTCCTGGTATTACCCCAAACTGCAATCTAGTAAAAGCAGTTCTAGGAGGGAACTAATGCAATCCAATCCATGCACACAATTCGCTGCTAATCTGGCATCTCCCAGGTTCACCTTGCCAATAGCTGGAGGGATGGATGGAAAACACACCCTTCTCAAAATCCTTCCTAAATACTGCTTCTGAGGCTCACCTTCTTACTGATTCAGAGGGCAGCGAGGCCAAGCCACCTTCATTAGCAAGAACTTGATAGGAGACCATAGTACATGGCTAATTAAGTATGGGCTACCATGTACTCTTCCTTTGCTGTATGCTTGAATTTAAAGCATGTAAAATCACTCTTAAAAGACACTCGAATTCTACATTAGAAATTTAACCCACTGTGAATGCTCGACATAAGAGACGGGAGGACTTTTCCTTCTCGTGCTACTCATCCAGCACACATCATAAGGCTCTGTGTGCAGTCAAAGGGGGAATAAATCCTCTGATTCAGCTAAGTGAAAGGAGGCAGCTGTTTATAGGAAAATAAAACCCCTCTGCTCTTAGCCACCGTGGACAGGAAACAATGTTTTGTAGAGCCTCTGGCAATACCTAATCAGATGCCTGCCTTCCAAAGAAATTCACGACCAGAATGTCCTACCCCAAAACAAGACCACTGAAATTTCTGCAAAATAGCTGTTCCATTTCAGGCCTCTGAAGCACCAGATGCCCCCATAGAAAGCAAAAGGGGCAGACATGAGAAATGAACATGGTTTCTTTATCAATGAGTCGATGACAGAATAATTTAATTCTGAGACTTTAATGTACAACCATCTAGTGAAGCGATTGTATTTTACATGCTGCATTTTACCTCTTCAAAAATCTTTTTTTTTTTCCTCTTATGACATTAGTGTAGAGTTGTAAGGATGCTTTACACTTCTGATTCCAGGCCTCTACAATATACGGTATACTTGCAATGACAGAAATATAGGACTTTATATCTTTCTGTCCTAACAATGCCTCTTTACCTTCTCTTTCATTGTAGTTCTATATAAAACCAACCACACATCTGCTGAAATTAGTTTATGAAAATGTATGTCTTTTTTTCTCCTCTCATTAAATCTTTATCAGAGTTGAAATGACTGTAAATGGCTGCTTTCTCTCAACGCAAAATTAAATATGTTACATAGAGTCAGTATAAAAATAGAGGCTACAAATGTACTTTGCATTTGGGGAACAAGATGAAATAGGTTGAAAAGGTTGAAAGCGCGCACACGCGCGCACACACACACTCACCCAGATAAAAACCCACTGCAGAATTCATTCAATGTAAGCATAGATGCTTAAAAGTTGTTTTAACCAATAACCTAAATGACAGCTCTGTTGAGTATACAGCAGAGCCTCTCAATCAGGGGTGATTTTTGTCTACCGGGTAACATCTGGTTTTCACAAGTCAACAGAGAGCTACTGGTTAGCAAAACCCAGGATGCTGCTAATGCACAGGAATGTCCCCACCCAAATATAACATCATTGGGCCCAAGATGTCAAAAGTGCCATGGTTGAGAAGCCCTGTTCAGGTATATCTCCTAAAAAAGATACTCAGAGAAAAATGTATTAAGTTAAGGGAAATATCTTTGCAACCAGAATATAATACTCCTCCAACAACCGACTGCTTAAATTTGTCATTAACAAGGGGCAAGGGGGACACCTACTATTGTCAGTAATACCTTGCTATGACAACAGAGATGACCAATTAACTTGCAAGAAGGTGACAAAAATGTGTAAAGCCACCTCTCTTCAATAAGCCCTATCACTTGGGTTCCCTCTGCGATTGGACGGCTGCCTTTTCCCTTCCTGAAATTAAAAAGAACGGATGTTCTCTTCACCGTCATCTTTCAGGATGATGAATAAAAGGTTTAATTTACTGACTGCTAAAAATAAAAGCCTTCCCATAACTCTTAAGAGTCATTTGGTATAGCATAAAGGCTGGTTTAGAAATCTGGATTATGAATTCTAATTTTAACACTCAGTATTAGCAAACTTTAGGTGTAAATAAATATGTGATTTGTCCATGCATGTAGAGATGTACAATACGCATGCACATTCATGTGGCTACACACAGAATTAGCACATGGTCCAAACACGGGTGCTTTTTCCTGATAGACAACCGCAGCCAAGGATTCTGGCGACTGCAGCCTGCACATTAAAATGATTGAAAGTCAATACTAGGTTCCAGAATGTGCTGTCAGCCCATTCAACGTCTACCAAATTTTTATAACATATAATTCATATAACTCCCATTTCTGCATAGTCCAATTAACTTCAAACAGGTATATAATTGTTGGTCTTGAGGGATCTGTTAGGCCATTATTACTAAATTATCCACTAGATAGCAAGATGACATTTCCAAATCCATTTCACTCATTGCCACAGGTTCCAAGCCGGGCCTTTCTGGCAGACTATATAACTCTACTGTACAAGAAATCTGTTAGGCAATCTGTCACATAAACACAGATAGGAAATGTACATAATGCAATGCTTGAAGGAAAAAAAGTCCAATAGACCATGAACTTTTAATGAATGGATTTTAACAGTTTGCAATCTGGTGTGCAGTTTTCAAAGTTTTCCTGTTGAAAAGGAATGTGACTCCCGTTTTATGTTTTCCTAGACTTGATTTAATTAAAATGACAAAGAGTGAAAATACATTTTTCACTCCTGCAAAAAGAAAACCACAGGAAGAAAACAAACCCTTGCTTATTAGTATTCTAGGCAGGGGCTGTTTGCCTCCCAGTTTGGCAATGGTTTGGGGAATCAGGGCGCCGTTAGCTCTCATTAAACTGCTTTCTAGCATGTGCCGTATCAAAGTAGCACAGGTAAAGTAGTCATGATCCCACCATTGATGCCTGTCTGTCTGGTTGTCCTTCAGCCCTTACCATATTCCAGAATTTAAATAAATATAATTAGGATATTATATATAGTAAGTATCACTAACTATGTAGAGTAAACATAATTAACAAGAATAACAATGCCAAAAAGTAGATGTTCTTAACCCTATTTTATAGATAAGGCAACTAAGGCCCCCTCACCTTAAGTAATTGGCCATCCTTCCCTCCATGCTCTGCCCACATAGTATGCTTCACTCACCATCCGTACATATCTGTCAAGTAAAGGAAGTATTCCCAAACCCTTCTAGGTCACTAGGGTGCCTCTGGCACAACAATTCTTTCTTAAGTTTTAAAATTTATTTAAATTACTTTTTTAAATGTTTGAAATGCATCACGTTATAAAAACAATATAATTTAAACCAAATGCCCTGACTCTTTGAAATCATTCAATTGGGAACCTTTAAAAATTTGACCAAGAGTCCAGAAACCACAATATATTTCTAAAGTACCTACTATGTGTAAGATGCTGTCTTAGCTAATAAGGACGATGAATCCAATGAGCCTTTTCTTCAAAGAGCTCAGAGGTTAGGAGGTAAACAGCTGAGTTGATAGGCTGGCAGGATATCTCCAGGGCTCTGGGCTTTCCTGGCTCCTAGTGCAGTCCTTTGTTCATCTCATATTATACATCCTCTCAGGGTACTGACTATAGTGATGTATTAAATCACACCCAGCCTGTTGATCTCAATGCTACGGCTTCAGTCCAGAGACAGCTTTTCCCTGGGCATCATATGCATAAATACAGTGGTTAACCAGATAGCTCTGTGTGATATCCCACAAGCCCCTGAACGATTATCCAGAAAATCCTACATAAAACTTATCATTTCTGATGGCTCACGTTTCCTGTTCTCACTCTGTCTCTTGATGCATACCCATCTGCCCCATCATCTGAAGGTGGAACTCTGGAGGTCATTCCAAATCATTCTTGCCCCTCACACTCAGCAGCCTTGGCCATGAGCATCTCCCACATATGCCTCTGCTCTGTTTCCACCTCAGAGGAATCTTACCAACTTCTGCCTGGAATGTGTACCTCAGCTTTCTGACTTCTCCCCCAGCTTCAATCCCCCTCAGATCCATTTTCCATTAGGCCTCTGGAGAAACATGTGGAAAATAAAAATCTGGCCATGTCTTCCTCTGCTTCGAGGCTTCATGTGAGTCCTCATCCCCATGAAGGGCAAACCCCTGCTCATTAGGGCATGTGGGTACTGTCAGTCTTTAGTATTCAGCTGGCTCTAACCCAGCATTTTACCCTCCAGCAAAATCAAGCTAGCTCTTGTCCCTCCCCTGGCTCTCCCCACACTCTTCATTTGCTCTGTACCACAGACCTGTTTCTTTTCTCCTCTTTGACATTTTCCTCTTATTGTACCTGGGACATTGCTTTCTGAGCCCTTGAGTGCCTGCAACATTCCAAGCACCATGTCTAGTACTGGGGAAAGCGTGTTGAATAAAGCAGATGCTATCCTTGCATTGTGGCGTTCACAATCTGCCTGTGGAAAGTGACAAACCAAGTAAAGAAACACACGGTTGACTTTAATTGTGGTCCATACTAGGACAAGAGACTGAAGAGAGTGCAATGAATGAGCAGAATAACTTCTTCACATGATACTTTGTGAATGTGTCTGCTACTAAAGACCACTACATTATGCATGATCTGTTTACATATGTCTTTACTGCTATACCAGGACCTTCTTGAGTGTCAACACTGGTCAAATAATCACTTTTGGTTCTAACCAGGAACATACATTGGCATTCAATAGCATCAACTGGATGGATGGATGGATGGATGGATGGATGGATGGATACATGGATACATGGATGGTTGGATGGATGGATGGATGGATGGATGGATGGGTAAATGGGTAGATGGGTACACAAATTAAAGAATGAATTAGTAAATGAAGGAACATTTTTCCCTATCATTTCAGCTTTATAAGTCACTGATTAAAATTGTGTCCTTGGTAACAAGTGCATCTTAGAGGCTCTCATCTATAAGCTTGTGAGGACGTCCTTTACCTGTGGGAGGGAAGTTACTGAGCACACTGGGCATTTTCAAGCATTGTTAAGGCTCCTGCTCACATCCTTGAGAGATTTTCAGAAAGGTCCTTGTGCACTAGAGAGTTTCTGGGGATAAATTCTTCACAAGGAAAAAGCAAAACAATGCAAAACCTCCCAAACAAGGCATGCTTGACTAGGATGGGGGGATGGAAAGATAAGCAGCAGAAGGGTCCTTTTTATAAAGGAAGGTGTATTTTTGTATATTTCAGTTTTGCTCTGAATGTGGTAGTAGAGAGAAGAGAGGTGGGAATGAAAAGGTAGGATGGGGGATCCTGCAGGAGGAAAGGAAGGAAAAGGGGCCCTCATGCTTCTGAGTTGGACAGGATTTGACATGAAATGAATGTATCTTTCCTTGGTGTGGACAGAAGAATTACAATGGCTTGCCCATATCTATGTGAAGACCCAGTGGTAACATTTTGAGTGAATCCAGTAACTGAAAACTGGTTGCCAAGTTCCTTTCTAATGAAATGTTAAAGCAATATTTTCCAGTGTGTCCTGAAGAATTGCCAGGGTTTTTGTTCCAAATACTGATTTCTGGAACCCACTTCAGAATCAGAAACTCTGAGGGTGGGACTCAGAAATGTGCATTTTTATCAGATTCCAAAGTTTGAGAATCCTTTTCTTTTCAAAGGTGCCCTCCCCGCCATGTCTACCTAATGAAGCAAGGTAGGATAAATGAAACGGAGGCAGTATGTGAATCATGAAAACAAACCTTGAGTTGTTGGGAATTACAAAGAGAAAATAAAACTCATTTTCAGTAACTTTTGCATACCCGAGAAAAGGATTTGTTTAGGGGTTTCCGGAGGAAGGACAGAAGAGTATTTCTTTTTAACCTGAAATACAAATATTCAAGCATTGTCCCTTGAATGCCTCCACTTAAAGCAGGAAATTGCCACATAGGAAACCTTCAGACAGGCTACTGCTAAGTCAACTCCAGTCCTCCTGCTCTGCCAACCAGATGTTTCAGGGCCAGAAAGCCTAAGCCCTTTCCATCACCTGGCAGCTTGTGAGGGTGACTCAGTAGATAAGTAGCCTTAAGGGGCCAAAGAGTTTGCCGACCAAGCCTGTGAAGCCCTTGGCCAATTTTTAGAAAGTTGTTCTGGCAAACACATGAAATTGTCAGCCTACTGCATCTTTCTAGGAATTGACCCTATCGACAGACAGTCACCCTACCAGTGATATACGATCCACACCTGCACACATTGGTTGAGTCAGGGGAATCAGGCTGAATCAGTCACCTGATTCAGTAGAGCAAGTACTCCTTTCCCTGGTCTTGGAGTGAGAGAGAGCTTTGAGTCCAACCCTCTCCAAGGGCTAAAGCTATGAAATGTAAAACTGGGGCTATATTCCTGCTATGCTAGACAGCCAGTCAGAAATAAGAGAAAATGAAGCTGACAAGCAGAAAATTGGGGGAGAGAGAGAGAGAGAGAGAGAGAGTGAGTCAGTCTGTAGTGAAGCATAGGACTGTAGTGAAGCAGGATACACGGGGGACAACTGGTTCCCTTAAGGACTTCTAGGTCGAATTTATTGCCCACTTATAAACTCTTTTCCCCTTCCCCCTTCAAAATTCTGGCTCACTTGAAAGTGGTGGCATCAAACTGTATTAAACCTACTCCACCTATGGCTGCCATGTACTCAACCCCAATCACCCCCTCTCATCATTGCCATCAGCAGCTGGTTTCGTGACTCTACACAACCATGGCTGGTCACCATCCAACATTCTGGCCACCCATGTCTTTCTCATCATTAATTCTGACTAATATTTTCTACTCTGCCTCAGTCATATACTCTATCGACCTATTCTTGACCTTCTCACCAGCTCTAAAACCTAAGACATCTCATTGATGTCTCCAGTTCACTTGATCATATCATTCATTGTGGCCCTCACACATCTTCTCTTTCTGAAATTCTTAGCCTAAATACCATAGGACAGGGCATAAACAACTCCCTGGCACATGCCCTCCACTCCCTTATCCCTCCCATGTTCTTCCAGACAAACCTCAGACACAGGGAAGCCCAACTCCCTTGCAGACATGAAATGCCTACTCTCCCATTTCCCCCAAACCCCAGGCTTTTCATCTCCCTTCTCTTCTCTCCAATCTCCAACTTCATGCTGTGGATTGCATTTGCCTGCTCAACAACATGCATGTATTTGAACATGGACACCTGAGCCCCAAGTTTACAAAGTACTTTGTTTTAAAACTTTCTGAGTATTATTCTTTTCATTGAAATTTTTGAGAGGGGATCAGATTAGCCTGGTAGCCTGGGCAACATGTGAGCTGCTCTTGGATCAGATGTTCACCTTAGTCCACTCAGATGTACATGCAAAATGGAAGCTTCGCAAGAGCTTGGGAAGGGGTAGCTCCCGGGGAATTGGGAGGATGGAGAAGTACCCCGAATAACATGCCTACACGTCTATGAAATATTGTGGGCTGGAGCTGCTTCTGGGTTGCTTAGCAACTAGAAGTAGTTCTGATCCACACTCAAGAGAATAGTGGTTTGGGGAAACAATTTGTGAAAGAATCAGAGAGAGTATATTGCCTTGAGCTCTAGTCAACACCTCCCCCACCCCAAATTACAGGTTGGATGACCAGCCAGAGGCATGGGGCAGGGGTGGGAGGGAGGCAGTGGATGGCTCTCCTTCTTCCATAATCCCATCACTTGCCTGGGCATTTCTTCAGGGCCTAAGCAGAGGCACTGCCCAAGGTAAGAGCCACAGTGATTTCTGCCGAGCTCACAGCATGTTAATCACGCCTGTCAGACTCCCAGGGAAGGAGAGGTTGGCTGTCCTGACAATCTACATTAACGTGGGAGGATGGTGTTTGATTATACCTTCATGACGGCGGTTTCCATTTGCATCTTTCATCAGAGACTGAAGGATGTGTTATCTGCCCTGACCGTCCTGTAGTCTCATCCTCCTTGCTAGTACGTGGTTGACCTCAGTGAGAACACAAGCCTTCAGACTGCAAGAGGCATTGGTGGGCTCGGGTAGGACCCTGCTGCCCTTGAATGCATGGATTTTTATAACAGAGTTGTCCTATAAAAATAGGTTGGATTAATTTTTTGTCTGGGGTCAGTTTCTAGGATGCCTCTCAAACCTACAGAAGCTCAGACTATTCTCAGAGTACAGAATTTTGAAGCCACAGGCAGAAGAAAGAAAGAAAGAAAGAAAGAAAGAAAGAAAGAAAGAAAGAAGAAAAATGCCCTTCACAGATAGTTATCCACTGACCATATTATCAGCTGCAAAACTCAGCAAATATTTACAAATAACTAAGCCAGTGCCATGTACATGCTAAGAACTGCAGATACAATGGGGAGCATGAAAGAAATACTCATACCTGGGGTCCTTGATGGTACAGTCCATATCTTACCACTGAATTGCTTACACCTAAGGTAAAACTCTTATATAGTGCTTAGTAAATCTCTACTGAATGCCTGAACATCTATTTCTTGATTTTGACCTCCTCATATGTGACCAGATAACACCAACCTTGACTCAGAGGGTTTTAAGAAGTTATAGCAGGAAAGAGGACTCTAAGTAACTTGATACATTTGGTAAATTACCTAAAATTACTTAAAAACGGTGAAAGCAATTCACTCCTAAGGATTGCAGTCTACTTCCAGACCTAGATAGTCTTAAGAAGTGACTTACAGAGCTCCACATGGCATATTACTGAGAAGCAGTAGCCTAGACAAAGGCACAGAAACTTGACTGCCTGGGTGTGGATTCCAAACTCTACCATTTCCTAGCTGAGCAGCTTGAACAGATTATTCACTGTCCATGAGCCTCATGTTCTTCATCTTTAAAATGGGAACAACCATACGTCTCACACAGGTCTGTCTCGGGATCAAACTAAGATAATGCCTGGTGAAGCATTCAACACAGTATCTGGCATTTATTAAACATCAGCTATTAGATAACTGGTAATAAGTAGATTGCATAGGTCTTTTTTTATTTCTTCCCAACTTGGGTTTATAGAAGACATTGATGGGAATTCATAAATGGCAAGGTCTTTGATGAGACATCAATATAGACAGGCGGTCTCTTAACCCAGGTACTCCCCAGGGTGAACTGCAGAGGAATGGTCCCCTGACCACTGTTTTCTGGCTCAAGAGTCCAGATCAGGAGGCTGGCAGTTTCCCTGTCCTGTCTCAGGGGCCTCATCCACCTACCATCTACAGAGATGGCTGGCCTGTGGCTCCAGGAGAATGGTAATTCCTGGCAGGCCTAATAAATGGGGCTGAAGCAGCATCAATGAGTTGTGAAATACTTTTAATTGTCAAATTAGGTGCTGAGGACACTGATGAAACAAAACCTACAACTAAGCAAAACCAGAACCGAAAAGCAACTTGGGCTTTGAAGCTACAAACAAAAGGAGTTAAGCAGAAATACGTTTTTTGTGCTTAGTTCTGCACAGACACCCTTAGAAAATAAAACTCATTCAGCTTAAATTAATAAAACTAAATAAAGTCAATGCAGGTCAGTAGGGAATTACTGGAGCATGTGAGAGAAGACACTCTGGGTGATCATTCCTGTTACAAGAGTGAAAACAGCCTGTCCGTTCACTGATGCGGCTGGGGTGATGTATCTACTCCCAAAATAGTGTCTGTGCAAAAGATGAGAGGAAACGATAGCCTATTAATTTGGTTTTTAAGTCCAGATGAAGAACCTTGAAAATAGCCAAAGAGCCAAAAATACTGAGTAACTCCACATTCGGAGGGACTGTTTCTTCTCTCTATATATAGAGACACAAAAATAGACATCTCTGATTCTGGGCTTTCAGGACTGAAGCAGGATCATGCCCATCGACTAGAGAGAAAAATGTGTAATAAATCCCCCCCACCGTTGTCAGTTTGCTTAAATGCCACGACCTCTGCAAACTCTTTGCACAAATGTGACCCTTCCCATAACCCAACTGTTCAGTATGCATGTGCTGTTTTGTGTCTGTTTTCATTCATCCAACAAATACTCATTGAGTTACTACTGTATTTCAGGCACCTTATGTGGCCTGGGGGATATGAGTTACTAGCTCTTTCCTCAAGCAGCTTACAGTCTAGCAGGAGTAATGTTAGAAAAAAATCAATTATCAATTGATTGCAATTATGGTAAGTGCTGAGAAGAAGCTAGGTTTCCCCCAGAGAAAATAATATTCAAACTTGGACCTGTTTGTCAAACAGAAATTAGTAATTTTGTTTTTAATAAGTAGATGAGAAACATGCAGGATGCTGGCAAAATTATTTAGAGCATGTTTTAAAATAAGTGTCATTCTGCATCATGTATGAGGAATTAAATATTTGTTTTCTCAAGCAAGATGCCAGTGAAGGACACTATAGTACATCTTCCAGGTATTTCAGTGTTTACAGATATTGGTAGTATAAAATACTCCAACAGAAAGAAGGTGCAAGAAAAAGGAAAATAATTTCACTAGAAATTCAAGATGATGTATTACTCTTCCAACAGCCAATTTTAATTAGGGTAACTCTTGCATTCCCATGGTCAATACTTCTCTTGAAACTGGTATAACATTTACTTAACTTTATTGACCAGCATTTATCTTTCTAACCAGAAAAGAAAGTGCTTATTTCTTTTTTAAAGCATTTGCCATATTTTTGTTTTCTTCCTGTGTTTCCAAGAATCAAAGAGAGTTTCTCTCTACTGCACTGAAAATAAAGTTCACAAGGGGAAAGAGAGGGTAAAATCTAGCCATTCTAATTGGCTTTTGACTTTCTCTCCAAGAGAATACCTTCAAAACAACATTATTGTTTTATCATATGTGGAGAAGTTCATGGAGGGAAGGTGGTGGCTCAAGAAGCCATCCTCTGGGTCATAAATAAATCATAAACTTATGTAACATTGGAATTAGATAAATGGCACATCTAAGTCCCTCCACTATTTGACTACCACTGGCCACACAGGCACAAGCCCCTACTCTGATTGAAATTAATAATCTGGACCCATTGATTATGTCCCATGCACCATAAAATCTTGCAAATATTATGACTGTAGAATTGTATACATTGGTTTATGAGCAATTGCAGGTAATAAAAGGAGAGAAAGTAAAATAAATGGAACTGGGTAAGTGGGAATGGGGTGGATGCCACCCACAATTAAATGATAAACATGATGCCTCATACCTGTTCTCCACCATATTGCTAACAGGTAGCTTGAAATCACTCAGAAGAAGCAAGGGTGATCCTTAGGAGGTAACATGGGTTCACCAGGAAAAAGTGATGGCAAGCAAATCCCTTTCTATTCCTTTAAGGTTCTAGACTGATGGGCTGAGCAATGTGTATACTGAGCGTAGTGTGGTGTTGAGTCAACTGTGTGAAGGTAAGAAAAGTGGGCATAACTTAGACTCATGACTGATTCATCCATTTGCCCCAGATTGTTAATAAATGGAGCAGCCATGTGTGGATATGTCCATATCTTTTGACTGGATTCCTAAGCTCCTTGGAAGCAAGTTTTATGCTTATAGTTTATAATTTAACCCCCTAGGTTGCCTTGCACATAGTAGAACTCAGTAAATGCTGAAGGATGGATCATTAGCCACAAATTGTTGAAAGAGAAGAATTAATTCAATCAGGTGTACATATTGCCTCTAAAAAGTATTAAATATACTGGGCACCTGGGTGGCTCAGTCAGTTAAGTATCTGATTCTTGATTTCAGCTCATGTCAGGATCTCAGGACCGTGCGATCAAGCCCCTTGTCCAGCTCCGTGCTGGGTGCGGAGCCTGCTTAAGATTCTCTGTCTCCCACCTACTCTCCTCCCTCCCCATCCCCCATCTCACACGTGTGCTCTCTAAAAAAAAAAATTTTTTTAAATTAAAAAATAAATTAAAAAATAACATAAAATATATAAAATACTAACAAACAGGCAATGGGCTATTAGAAAGCCAAGCCAGAGTCTCTGTCTGGGTGGGCATTTTTATCAACAATGGGAAGAAGGATCTGAGAGATATGTTTATCAAATTTACAGATGGTGCAGACCAGGAGTTAGCTCACAAGCAAAGTGACAGAATCATGATTCAAAATTATATTTATAGATTGCAGAATAGACTGAATTCTATTTTAGTAGTTGCTTCCTATATGCCAGGCACTAAGCTATGTGCATGACATACATCTACTAAATTAAATGGGTTAATTAATGTACAGGTCACAGATCAAAGCTTTCAGCTTAAGGCTAAGGGGAGAGTCAGGCATGTAAGACAAAATCATGGGATAAATCTATTTGCAGGAAGGCTAAGGAGTCTTGATGGTCATAGAAAAGAGGGAGGTGGGTAAGAAGCCCAAGTCAGTAAGAAAGCCTTGGCCACTGGAAGTGTGGTAGGCAGACTAATGCCCCCACAATGATGTCCACACCCTAATCCCCAGAACTGTTGAATATATCATCTTATATGGCAAAAGGAACTTTGCAGGTGTGATTAAATTAAGGGTTTTGAGATGGAGAGGTCCTACTGGATTACCTAGGCAGGCGCAGTGTTATCACAGGTGCACTTGTCAGAGATGAGAAAAAGGATCATGGAATCAGAGCTTGAGGAGATGTGCTCTGAAGACAGAAGGGGCCACAAGCCAAGGGGGTACGGCAGACTGTAAAAGCTGGAAAAGGCAAGAAAATAGATCCTCCCCTCAGACCTCCAGAAGAAATGCATCCCTGCTAACATATTGATTTTAGCTCTTGATTTTGATATGCAAAAGTCTTCCTGCTTTAAGCCACTGAGCGTATGATCAAATGTCATAACAGCCACAGGAAAGCAGAACAGGAGGGACTCTCATTCACAGATTGGCCCCCAGGCCTCACTACCTGGCAGTCATGTCTGACCCCCAGGAGACTAGAGGTGGGGGCCACTGTGCAGTGCCTTTTGGAAATAGTAACTGCAATAGTGACTTCATTTTTTAAAGATCCGTCAGTCATCCTTCTAGCAAAGTATAATGCTAAGAAGGCAAAACAAAGAGCAAAGCTTCCCAATTCTTATCCCGGACTCCTGTCTTTCCCTCTGACTCCTCAACTATCCTGCAAGCCAATCCTGTCAGCTACATCTTTATCCTGCATGTTTTGCTACATCCAAAACCCCACTCGGACCCAAGCCACCATCTTCTCTATGGCTCCCAACAGGGTTCCTTTCTTTTGTCTTTGACCTCTTCTTTCTTCTCAAAACCACAGCCAGAGGAATCTTATTACAACAAGTAAGATCAAGTCACTCCTCACTACATACTGTGCTCACTGAAGATTTCAGGACAGGTGGTAATACTAATAATAATAACAACAACAACAAAATTGCTAAACTCTCCTGAAATCCTCAAAACTCTATTATAAATTATCAGTATTAACCCCATCTTTACAGATGAAAAAACAGGTAAAGGGTGGACCAGAGGCTCAAATCTCTCTGATAGTCAGCTTCCCATCGCATTCAGACTACATGTCCAAATCCATGTAATGCCTGCCAAGTCACTGACCCATCTCAGGACGCCATTTACCCCCTGACCTCACCTTCCTACTTGCCTCCCTTGGGATCCCACCTGTACATACCTCCAGCACCCTGGACACCTATGCACAGACTTCTCTGACCCTATCTACACACACAACGTTTAGTAAGATACCCAGTCTGGCTGCTGAAAAGCACCACATGGTGTCTCCTGGACTAACTACTGGCCTACACTATCATTACACACCACTTTTTCCACCACACGCCGCTGTGCAAGCCTTGGAAGGCTCACCTGTCTATGATCCCTCAGTCAACTGGCCCAGTATACACCTGGCTTACCATACCAGAACTAGGGGTCACTCTTGATTCTCTGTTCTGCATCTATATCTATAGAACCCTCCATTCTCCCTTCTAACGTTATTGGAAAACATCTGCTTCTCTCCACAAAACCCATCACCCTCAACTTAGTTCAGACACTTTTCTTTCCCAACCTGAGCCACTGCAGTAGCTTCCAAACTACCTGCCTTTCACCCTGTACCTGCCTGACACATAGTCCACAGTGCAAGTGGTGACCTTTCTAAAATGCAAACTTTGTTTACAAGCTCATCATGTTTCTCTATCACTTACTGGGTGAAACCCAAACATCCCTTGTGAACTTCCTTCTACTTGTCTGGTTTTCTCCCACACCTGGCCTCACTCTCCCCAAGTCAGCAGAACTTGCAGCTCCCAAACATGCCTGCCATTTCTTCCCTCCTTCCCTCCATCCTATGCTAGTCCACCTGGTTTGCCTGGAGAATTTCCTTTTCTTCCTGCAAAGCTCTCCTCAAGCATCACCTGTTCCATAAGTGTCCCTGAGCTCTTTAACCCGGACAGCCTTAATCCCTCCTTCCTTTGTACAAGTTCTGATTTGTATACATCTATCTTCCCTACACGTTCTGATTTGTATACACCTATCCTTCCAAACAAATAGATTTGGAGTTCCTAAAGCATAAAGACTGAGTCTTACTCTTTTTCATATACCCAGCACAGTGCTGAGAAACTTAACTAACACCAGTAAGGCATTGAAATAATACTTATTGAACAATAAACAAATAATGAATTAATGAAGAATTGCCTCTCCTGCTCTTGAGAGAGCACTAGAACATACAGGTCTCTACAGAACCTACCAGAATCTACAGAGAAGCAGATCATTGAGTAAATATGAGAAATGACTTCCCAACACTATGTTATTCAGTAAGGAAAAGGGCGGGCCCTTAAGGGCCTGCATGGAGCCCTATGTCAGGTGGGGCCAGGCCAGATCTCAGGGCCACGTGGAAGGCTGACCCCAAAGTTCTACACCTTCATCATCAAATTCTCTCCTATTTTCCACCAAAGCTCTCTCTACAGACATATTTCAAACAGTTGGAACATGCTTGATAATAATTAAAATCCAGTCCACCAGCCAGTTGGCAAGCCAGAGGCCACTATGACATTTTGTAGCTAATAACTGAATAAGCACCCCCCCATAAGCATGCCTGCCAAACAATGGAGGGAACATGCATTCTACCTACAAGGTAAACTGCACTGAGCAGGCTCGGCTGCATCTCATGGAGTGTGTACATACCAGACAAGGCTGTGTGTGTGGTATGTCCATAAACCAAGTCATGTTTCAAATGCATTGTTACCTAAGAATAGTCTTAACTACTTCCTACATGGATTTTGATAAAACTAATAAATCTCTGGTAGGATAAGCAATTGCAGCTTAATTTGTGTGTTGAATTAATTCAGACTTCCAATTGTCAGTCTGCCTTAAAAATAGAACATCCTGTATTATTTAGAATAAAAATGATTATATCAAGGAACTGTGTATGCATACACATATATTTTATTTATGTAGTTCAGTGAGTATTATCCTCATTGTAGATTTCAAAAGCTGAGCAGCTTTCTGATAATAGTAACAGTAATAATGATAATGATGATTATAATAATCATAGCAAATTATAAGTGTTAGACACTTGACATATATCAACTCCTGGAATAACCATAACAACCCTATAAAGTACCAGAATTACTCCCATTTTACAGATGAGAAGATTGAGACACAGACAGCGATTTACTCCAAGTCACATAACTGGTAAAGTGTGGACCAGAACTTGCACTCAGGCTACTTAACGTCAAGGTCTGTGCCTTGAATCATTGTTTGTTAGGAATACTATTTGAAAAAAATACGTTATTCCAGTGTTTTTCATTATTTGCACTAAGGTGTTAAGGAGAATTTTAGACCATTCAATGTGGGACGCCTGGGTGGCTCAGAGGTTGAGCATCTGCCTTTGTCTCTGAGCATGATCCTAGGGTCCAGGATCAAGTCCCACATGGGGCTCCTTGCAGGGAGCCTGCTTCTCCCTCTGCCTGTGTCTCTGCCTCTCTCTCTCTCTCTCTCACGAATAAATAAATAAAATCTTAAAAAAAGACCATTCAATGTAAATTAATGAACGCCCTGTCTATACCATAAGCCTCTTTCTTTCACCTCTTGTTCCTCTGTACCAGTAAGCTGGTAGTCAGCCTGTCTCAAACCTCACCAAAACTTTAATCATATGAAATAATCCAAATGAGGCTGTGCTCAGGGTTCAGAACTACTTTCTAGCACCACCGAACATATTTCAACTGTGTGTGGAACATTTCCTATAGGCCGGAGTCTGGAGTTCTCACTGACAAGGAGAATAATGTAAATGTAAGATGATGATCATAATGAAGAAATACTCTGGTTGGCTTTATCACCTGGGGTCCTCAGGAAGCCTGCCAGGAGGGCTGAGGCATGTTCCATCAGTAAAGGCACATTCATCAGTGCAGCCAGACATTCACTTTATAAGATTTAATATGGAAATACTATACTTAAAGAGATTTATATAAAAGTCTCTTTCCCCATTGTTATCGGGTTTCCATGTCACTCTACAGCATATCGACTCTTCCCAAGCTTGCAGTATCAGCAGGACTGTTCTATAATAACTCGACTATCTGGAGTTCACCCCATCATCTATCTGCATTGGAATCATGGAAACTCATTATTAAGTGAGAAAAAAATTGAAAAGCCAAAACAATAACAGGGAGTTGGTGTCAGGATGATGTCAGTTAAAGGATGTGGAGATCACAACAGGACCCCTCAAACACTCAGGAAGCTTAGGCCTCCCGAAGACATAGTGCCTGTTACTGGCAGGCCCTAGAGTCCAGGCTGGAGTCTTCCCAGCAGTGGAGACAGGCCTGACCGATCTTCCTTAGTTTACCCTCTTGGAAATGATCTGGCACATTTGGAATTTCAGGGTAGATCTTCTAAGCCGATAAAAGTTCTCGGTGGCTACATCTGAGCCTCTCTGCCTTTCTGGGGTATATGTGTGTTTGGGAGTGCAGATTTTCCTTCAAAACCCATCCTGGTTTCTCTAACTCCTAGATTCCGCCACCGCCCACTGGTCTCTCCTTCCATCCCTCCATGTCTCTCTTCTCACCCTCCCTTGTCTCTCTCCCTCTCTCCCTTTCTCTCTATTCTTCTCCATCTCCTTGTGGGCCCATCTTGCCTACCTGCGCGTGCCTTTCACATAAAGAGAGAGAGAACAACTAGCCCACAATACAAAATAAAATACAACTAAAGAGGCCAACTAGTTTCTAAAAGGCAGCAACATAAAGTATGGAAGTACACCTAGTGGTTGCCAGGGGAATGGAAATATACTAAATGCCACTGAGTCCTGCACTTTAAAATGGTTAATTTTATGAATATGCAACTTTTTCCTCGCTACGAAAAGTAAAAAGAGTTATGGTGATTATCTGCTTTCTCCCAAAAGAAGGAAGGGGACTCTGAACCCCTTTCTAAAATGGAAGCAATTGGGGATCCCTGGGTGGCTCAGCGGTTTGGCACCTGTCTTTGGCTCGGGGCGCGATCCTGGAGTCCAGGGATCAAGTCCCACATTGGGCTCCCTGCATGGAGCCTTCTTCTCTCCCTGCCCGTGTCTCTGCCTCTCTCTCTTTCTCTCTGTGTCTCTCATTAATAAATAAATAGAATCTTTTAAAAAAAATAAATAAAAAATAAAATGGAAGCAATCTTTGCAATCTCTCTGTCTCTCTCTCTCCTTAAGGTGTGCATGTATGTATATACAGACATATAAGTGTGTATATTTGTATGTGTATGTACGTATACACACAGAATTAGTTTTTTAGGTCAGAAAGAATAAACAAGACAAAACAAACCCACTTGCAAAAATGGCTACAGGATGCATCACGCTGTTTTTAAAACAAAAGGATTTTCCTAACAACAGAAGAAAACCCCATGCAATAGATATGAACTTGTTTTTCTTTTGTAGGGACAGGAAGTTGTATGCCAGTCTGTCCAATGACTCCAGGCACCCGAACCCACAACACACACATACACACATACACAATGCCTAAACCCAAGCCAGCCAGAGCCACCCTAGGAGAGGGTGAGAGAACGAGTGTGGGATGAGAAGCAAATTTAAAACTATACCCAATTCTCAATGTAATTGGAACATTCAGGAGAGGGTGTTAATTTGATCAAGAGTATTTAAATGAGGAAATGATGATTTCAGAGTATTCCTCTTCCAACTCAGTTACTGATGCTTAAAATGAGAGCCAAATGCTACCTCTTCCAAACTCCTTGCTCCCTGACCCCACCTGTCTCCCTCTCTGCACCTGGAAATATATTCTTGTCTGATTTGCCATCCTAAAAAGAGACCCTGGACAGAAATACCTGGCTCAGCTATCTACTCAAATTTCAGCTTCATGTTTAAAAAAAAAAAAAAACATATTTTTTTTCAGATAATCACGTCATTTCATCGTCACCATGAAAGTTATGAATGTTCATTGTGGAGGATTGAGAAGGCATTTAATGACACATAGGAAAAACAGGAGACTCATCCATAATTTCAACACCCAAGGGATAAAACTAATATTGTAGAGTTCTTACTTTTTGTATTCTATTTTGAATTTCGACTTAGGTGCAGATCAACAAAAATATCTACAAATGGCTTTTTTTTAAAACACAAATTGGGTCATGCTGTAAATACTGTTTGTGTTACCCGTTTAATTCCATTTAATAGTATCCCAGGGACATTTTTCCATCCCATTAAACATCGTCCGAGGCATCATTAATAATGGCTGCAAGGTCATTTCATCAAATAAGAAATGGAACTGTCATTTGTTTTTCCAAATCCGTATTGTTGAATATGTAGGCTGTTTAATTTTTTAATAGCATAAACAATGCTGCAATGAACATCCCTGTAGACAAACCTTTGTACAAAGTCATAAACCCCTCCTCCCCTGGACATATGGACACACACACACACACACACACACACACACACCCCTCTTAAGACATACCAGAGTTTCTCATCCTGTCATGCCCTGCTGACATTTGGAGATGGAAGTACTTTGTGATGAGGGACTTTCCTGTTCATGAGGGGATGTTTAGTAGCATCCTTGGCCTCTACTCATTAGATGCCAGTTGCTTCCCTCCCCAGTTGTGACAACTAAAAGCATCCCTGTCCATCACTGTGTATCCTCTGGAGGATATGGAGGATATGATTAAACCCTGCTGAGAACAACCAGACTACTGGAAATACTGGGTGGAATGAGTTACAAGGTCTCAACATCATTTGATGTTTGACCACCAAACCCCACTACTCCACCACCACACCCACGAAGGTGTGGAGCTTATACTGTCTCCTTACTGGGGCTGCCTGGCGTCTCTCACACAGATGCCTTGCCCAAACACATGCCTGTTACCCAGTCTCTTGTGTTCCTGACTCTCTTTGTGTTACTAAGATGTAGTGTGGATCATTTATTGTGGTTCCTTATCTGGCCTCCTGTCTGCTTTCCTCTGGACCTGTGGCATTCCTACAACCATGGTGCTCTGTCTTCACTGATCTTTTCCTCTGCAGCTCACTTTCTGGACAGGCCAGGCCCCTCCAGCCCACTTCCCTGCACCTTGCTGTCCTTTCACTGAATCTCCTTCCCCACCCTTATATTCCCCATCCCCTGCCCCCCCGCCCAGCCCAGGGCAAGAAAGCTTACCTCTTATAGAGATTTTTTTTTTTTAAGGAATAAGGATTTATTACCAAACTTTTATCTGCAGCCTTCATAAGGCAGAATGTTGGTCAGAAACACATAACAAATACTTTGTTATTATCAGAGAAAATTGGGCATTGAAGGGAGAAACAGAAGGGACGTGAATGGCAGCAACCTTGGAGAAGAAAACGTGAGATAGAAAGAGAGGCCCTCGATACCAGGAGCGTGGAAGAGAGGTACCTGTCTACTGGATGGGGTTTGAGAATGAGAGGGGGACAGGTTAACAATGTGCCACTGTTCAACTTGGTTTGTGGTATAAAACTCTGGCATAGAGGTAAGCCAGCGCCAAGATAAACCTGTAGAGTGTAAAGATATATGGAGGAGTCTCTCTGTGATGATTAAGGTGTTGATAAGTATACCCCAATCAATTTTTTGTTATCTAAAGCACCTGTGTTTCCTTCTGTACCAGCAGCATTCATGGTAATGCTGGCAGGCAGGAGCTAACAGAATGCAATATTATTTCCACATTATGCAAAATATATTTTAGCCACCTCCATGCTCATGACCATAATGAATGTGTCAAAGTTTGCTGAAAATCTAGTTAAAAAGTACATTTCCTTCCTTCTAAGAAGGATTCCCCTGACAACAAAACTCTGATTCAAAATTCATCACCTCCTTAAAAGTAGAACTTCCTTGAATAAAACCATGCAATCCTCATATGTGCAAACATTTTTGTATTCACCTAATACGCCTCTTCCATTCACCACAATTTGTCAGATTTTCATTTTTTTCAAATCAACAGATCACAAAGGACTCTAGGCACCTTTTCCCCAGGGAACAGATGGAAATGAAGGAGCAGAGACACAGGCTGCCCCTGTCCCCTCTCAAAGGAGAGGAACCAATCTGAACCAATGCTACTGGGTTGCCCAGGATTCCTAAAATTGCATCCACAAGGCTCTGGGCTTCTCCTGTTTATCCCAATTTCATTTCTCTCCAAGTTTGCTGACACCCAGCCTTCATTTGATTGACTTACAAATTGGCGTATAAATTATGTTTTCTATTGCCTAGCAATTAGCCATTAAGGAACAGTACAACCAAAATACAAAGACAGAAGACATTCATTTTGCAACGAGGAACCACTGGTAGAAAGAATCTTTCCATCCTCTAGCCTTCAGACTTCACGTAAATGCCCTTGAAGGTGGAGCTAGCCTTTTAAAATGACAACACTATTTACTCCTTGCACTCCATGAGCTTCATCCCACGCATAAAACAGTCAGAGAGTGCCAAATACATCTTCTTCATCTCCCCCATCTTCGTTTCTTCAATTGTCTCTCTCTGAGATTCATTTCTCTGGCCTCTGCGGTAAGATTGGTTCAAAGGCTGTCAATTGTGCAAGTGAATAGCCATGAAATAATTAGGAGCGCAAGGTGGGGACTTTCCTATGAGCAACCTCCAATACACTAAAAATGAGAAATGTGATCAACCTGGCTGTCGGTGGCATTATCTATAATAAGGACCATCCTTCAAGTTGCAAGCTAATTTTCCAACCTCAGTCTTTTATCTTGATGTAGATTTTTTCACCCCTCTTTAATGTTGAAAATTTTTCAGCTTAACATCTCCTCAAAGACTGTGTTTCCTTTGTTCATCCTTGATTCAGAAACACTAATTCTTTAATTTATTTATTCTTATTGTAAAAATAATACATGCTTATCATAGAAAATGTTGAAAGCTTACAAGTGTATAAAGAATGAGGAAAAAATTCCCCTTGTAATCAAATCACCCAGAGGCAATCACTATTACAAACTTGCTGTATTTCCAATCTTGGGTAGTAGGCATTTTAAACATATATAAGAAATTACTGTATATCTAATTTTGCTGAAGGTACGTTTTTGTTAGACTGTTGAAGAGAAAGGGAATAAATCCTCCTGTTCATTGATGACACATATTTAAAGCAAGCATGCCAGTGGGAGAAAAGGACAGTTAGGCTTTAGGTGATTAATCTGGAATGAAGATTAAAATCATTGTTAGCTGCAAAACAAGGAAATTAAGTGATTGTCACAAACAACCTGAAACAGCTCAGTAGGATCCATTAAGATTTTTAACAGCTCAGTGAAATCTAACATCTACCTGACAGCTCCAAATGGGAGGGGTCAGGAGAAACTTGCATCTTTACTTTGACTCTTTTACTCTGTGCATTAAACAAGCAAACTTTTTACTGATGGATGGTCCAAGCAGGCCGAACTGACCTCTGCCTTCAATTAACTCAGTTTGAGATCATGCCTATACCCTGCACAGCTTGTCTTCATAATCTAAGATAATAAGAGTTTAAAAGGCTCAACAAGGCAAAAATTGGTGTGTGTGCACTGTGTGCAAAACATAGTACATGGCTGGGAAGTGTTGTGTCATCTATGAAGAATGAGAATGATGTGCTACCTGTAGCTAGCCCAGATGTACAGGTGCACTCTCTGCTACCAAAGCATCCAGGAAAGCATCAATCTGAATGTTTTCTGTAATGATATTGGCATGGGGCCCACATCAGCTTCAAATTCTCCAGTGGCTCCCTTGCTCGGGAATTTGGTTCCATTAATTTTAAACCTGGACTGAACGTTTGCTTCTTTCTTTTCTTCATTTCTTCCCTAGCTTTTTCCTTGTCCCTCTATCTTTTCAATATTTATTGAGTGGCCACTCCATAGAGGTATGGGTAGGTGATGGAAAGGCAAGAAGCAACACAACCAAGTCCCAGGCTTTAAGGAGCTCACATGGAGGGGAACTAATGTGTCGTTAGATAATTCTTATACAAGAAGCAAAGAATAACAAGTGTTTCCTAGTAATATAAAAGCATATACTTAGGAAATGTGAGGAAATCATGGAGTGCTTCAAAAAGGAGGGCACATTTGTGTCTTGCAAAAGAAGTCAAAGTTTGTATTAAAGAAAATTGAAGGTTTAGGAAAAAGTTTAGATTTTTTTTAATTGCCTTGGGCTGAAGGGAAATGACTGGGTCACTGCAAAGATAACCCTGGTGATGAATGGAACGCTGGCCAGATTAGGAGAAATAGTCACAGAGAAAGGTCTGCACAGGATCTTTGGTTCTGGGAGAGGAAGGGTCTAGGCCCATATTCTTTGTCCAAAATTACTTTCCTACTGGTCCTTGCAATTGAACTGCAATGGTTTTGTTTGTTTGTTGTTTCCCACATAGGGATCCTTTCAGATTGAAAAACTGAACAAAAACCCCAACAAAGGAAAGTTTATTAAACTTTCAGAAAGACAACCAACTGTCCAAAACCACAGATGATGTGAATTCCAATTCCCTCTTGGATAACATCATAATGAGCTACCATTTCTCACTGTACTTTATTGCCCTCAGATTTGTAGATACCTTCCCCTAAAAGAGCAGCTCTGAATATATTTTTTGGGTTCCGGAAGTTTCCTTGAGAGACACCATTCTTTGTTACTGTAATGAGGCCAGTTTAGTAAAGTGGCTAAAAGGCAGACTGCCTAGGTTTATATCCAGACTCAGGCACATACTAGCTACCCTTGGGCATGCAATCTCCCTGGGCCTCCATTCTCCGCCTATAAAATGGAGAAAATGATTCTTCTCTTGTAAGGTTAAAGTGTACAACGCATACCAATGCCCACTAAGTTCTCAGTAAGTGTTAGTTACTATTATTACCCAGTAAGGGGAATAACAAGCCAAAGGGAGCCTTTTGGCTCAGGGTAATTTGTTTTAAGTTTTGGCCTTTACTCCTTATTTAACCTTCATCATTCACTCATTTATTCACTCATTCATTTGGCAAAAATTTTCTGAACACCTCCTAGGGATTAGGTGTTACTGATAAAGCCTCCTAAAAAGGAAAACACACATCTTGTCTTAGAAGAAGTTTTAGTTTATATGTGTATATCATCAAACTAAAGAAAGTAGCCGAGTGCCTGGATGGCTCAGTCAGCTGGGCAGCCGACTTTTGGTTTCATGTCAGGGCACGGTCTCAGTGTCCTGAATCCAGCCTTGGGTCAGGCTCTACACTCAGTGGGGAGTCGGCTTCAGGGTTCTCCCTCTCCCTCCGCCCCTTCCCCTGCTTGCTCACTCTCTCTGTCTCTAAAATAAATAAATAAATCTTAAAAAAAAAAAACCTAAAGGATGTAACAATGATAGAAGCTAAAAATCTGTTCCCTTTATTGAACAAATAAATAGATTTATGTTTGGCTAACTGAAACTTTTATTTGGTCAAAGTATAAAGATAGAATTTGTAGAAAGACAGAACAAGCGAGGAGAAAATCCAACAATGACTTTGGAGTCAGAAGGAAAATGATTTGCAGAAACTTAAGATGAGAGACAAATACATGATCATCATACAATATGCACAGAAGAGCTTATCTTACTGTTAGTAATGATATCACAAGACAAATGGCAAACACACTTATTGGGAATCCATCCTTACTCCCTTAGTTGTGGCAATACTTAAAAGACTGAGGAGACTAATTTGGTCTTTAAATCACTTATTATCAGCATCACTACGTGTGCATTTTGTAAGTGTGTACTGTAAGATATTTCACAATGAGGACATCACTGGGCATTAAAATACTGCAGGAGGAACAAGTCAGGAATGCTGAGGGTTTAAACCATGCCATGCTTCTTTCTCTTAGTTTTTCCTTTAAATGGATTTTAGCTTGGGGTTCTTAGCACATCACATGTACAAGCACTCCGCTATAAGATGCCTTCTATAACCCTTACTGTTTCTGAATTTTCTCCTCTTATCCTCATTTGTAGTATGGTTTCTCTTAGGAAAAGAAAAAAAGGAGGAAGAAAGAAGGAATAAAATAAGGGAAGAAGGAGAGAGAGGAAGCAAATTAAGAATGAGAAGAAAAATGTTCCCTCTCCATCATTTTTGGCATTTCCCCATAGAGAAGCGACTGGTTTCCAGAACAACTTAAGAATGGATATTTTGATAATCAGAGCCTTGAGCTCTATAAACTGTTGGGTGATCTTACCGGCTCAATAAAATCAAGCCCTTGCTGGGGCTGTTTTGATGTAGAGAAGGCTGAGAAAATAAAACCACCTAATGGAAAATTACAGAGGAGCGCTTCTTCCTTTGCATAAATGAGAAACTCAAACAATTTGGTTTTGAGGACGTTGCTGCACATTGTTCTAAAAAGTAGACACGGCTTTTGTTGTCTCGTTACAAGATGATAAATATTCATGCCAGGGAATTACTGTTCGCTAATGGTTCAATATTTGGCACACCTGTTGTGGTTCATCTCTAAAACAGCAGCAGCAGTTTAGGAGGGCAACACTGGCAGGTGCTAACAATGGGATATTATGACAAGTGCAAGGAAACAACAAATTTCAAGTTCTTGATTAAACCAAGGTCCCCGAAGTGAGCCCATCTTACCTGGCACTCATCTTCATAAATGTTTCTCATTTTTCAAACCAAAGACTTTGAAGCCCCTACATTAGCTGTCAGAATGGTCATTCTCATTTCCGCATGCCTGTATCTCACACATAGTCTGCAGCCATAGGAGTTATGTGCGCTCTGGAGCCAAGCTCTGTGGTTTAAAAGCCTTGCTCTACCACACCCTAGGCATCACTTCAGTCACCTGAATTTTCTATTGTGCTTTCATAAAAGGAGAGCAACAATATCATCCTTCTCAGCAGGGGTTCTCAACCTTAGCACTACGGACATTTGGGCTCAGATCATTCTCTGCCTTGAGGAATACTCTGTGCATTGCAGGGTATTTGGTAGTATCCTTGACCTATACCCATTAGATGCTAGTAGCACTCAATAACACCCCTACCATTTTGTGACAACCAAAAATGTCTCCTGCCAGACATTGCCAAATGTGCCGTAAGAACAAAATCAACACTGGTTGACAACCTCTGCCCTATAAAGTGGTTTTGAAGAGAGAATTCACTACATTCATAGTGCATTCATAATGTTGAGTACACAGTAAACACTCATTGTGGACAGCTATTATCATTTGTAAGACACTGTGCCAGATATTTGGGTGGGATATAAGTTCGAATCAAATGAGACTCCTTCCCTTAAGGAACTCACACAGTACATAATTTTGTTCTTTGCACTTGTCACTTCCAGAAATTATCTTCTTTATTTAGGCATTTACTTGTTAAATCTGTCTCCCTCCCATGCGCACATAAGACCAACGGGGATCTAAACCATCTTTGTCATGTTCACTGCCATAATCCCACAGCTAGTGAAGAATCCAGAACACTAGAAGACAGCAAATGCTCATGAGACATTTGTGAGAATGGATGCAACATATTCCACACACACAAGTCCCCGAGAAGAGGCCTAGGAAATCGTATATACATAACTATAGCATGTATGATACATATACAATGCCTTAAAGGATTCATAAATTCAGGCAAATATTAGAAACGACGTCTTAATCCATTTCTTCATGATGTTTGTCAGCAGAAGCTTCACAGCACAGAAGTGAGATCATCTCTCACTTAAGAGCTTTCATCAATCTCCTTGTCCAATCAAGGGCCTCTGCTTGGCTTCTCAGAATGCATCTCCCTCTTATCCATCTCTTTGTACAATGTTCTGTATGTTCTTCATGTTCACTGAACTTTCACACTTCCTGCTTTGGCATGTAACATTTACTGTGCTTGGAATCCCCTCCTCCTTTGTGTCCATCTAGGAACATACACTCTTCCTTGAAGACATGTCTTCTCATCTACTTCAATTCCATCTTCCCTTGTCATCCACTGGGCTCTTCTGGTCCTTAGTTGGTGTCACAGCTCTGCTCCCACTGAACACTAGATTATCCCAAAGGTATGAAATTGGCATGTGCTGAGAAACCATAAGAAGCATGCATCAGCAGCCAGCATGAGTGTGCAGAGTTGTAGATGAACAGCAATTAGGGCATTAATTAATTAAAAATAAAAATATACACTGGTTTTTGGCTCTGGACATCAAGTAGCCACATCAAAAGATCCTAGAATTTTTTCCCCAAAATTGCCCTCATTCAAAACTTTCACTGTTTAGAATCCCTCTGCAACTATCTTTTTGGCCAACTGTTTTAATTACCTGTGAAAGTAAAAGCCCCCACCTTAAAAGCACAAGTTTGGTATTTGGAAACAGTCATTTGCAGTGATAGCCAACTGAGAATTTTATTTTCCCAAACATTCTTTACATAAGATAAATTTCATTGTTAATTAACAGGTCAATCTTTGACATGGAAACTGTCATTTCTAAACTAATAAATTTTCACCAAGAAACGTCCCATGTTCTTTTTACCTACTGCTAATGTACTTAGCAAATTTTTCCTACAGGAAAGCCAAAGGTCAATTTCTGAGTGATAACAAATTCTTAATGATGCAGTTCATTGTAATTTTTCTCAGTAACTTTAAATCTGAGGAAGCATCATCGATGACAGCGATTTCTTTTAAAATTATCAATTTTTCAAAGATCCATTTGCAATAACGTCAGGCAAACCATCCAAAGAGAGACCAACATACATTAGTCCAACTCTCCAGGAACAGGAAATGCAGGAAGGCAGACATGTAAAGTATGTTGTGTTCACATTTCCAGGCTCCTGCTCAATAAATCAGATGAGTTGATGGTTTTGAGCCACCTAAATTGGCTAACTGCAAGCCCACTAGCAGTCATGAAGTCAGGAGTATTGTTCCAGGAGCATTTTCTTCTATAAAGAAATAAATTAGAACATACTAAATTCTTTGTGTAATGCTGGTTTCCTATATTGTAGGTGAGTCCTGAGTGACCATGTAAAATGCATTTCTTACTGTTGGTCACAGTAAAACCATTCGATTAAAAACCAAAAGATTCCGGGATCCCTGGGTGGCGCAGCGGTTTGGCGCCTGCCTTTGGCCCAGGGCGCGATCCTGGAGACCCGGGATCGAATCCCACGTCGGGCTCCCGGTGCATGGAGCCTGCTTCTCCCTCTGCCTGTGTCTCTGCCTCTCTCTCTATCTCTCTGTGACTATCATAATTAAATTAAAAAAAAAATTAAAAAAAAAAAAAGATTCCAAAGACATTGGTGAAAGTTTCCATTTAAAACCTCAAATTTAGCACAGAGTAGAAGGACAATTTTTGTAGGGTGGTGATTTAAAGGCTCATGAGGGTCCATGAGTATTGTGAACTAAACAAACAGGCATCTCCCACCAACCAGAGATAACTACAAAGCATCTTTTTAAAGGCAGATATGAAGGAATGAAGTCCAGGAGGTTGACCTGAGGAAATCTATCAGTGCATTATCTTACCATAAAGAATTCATGAAAGCCTCTCATGCTGGTTCCCAATAATGTGTTCTTTATTTTCTTGGAGATTTATCTCTATTAAGGTTCAAGTTTTTAACTTGTGGAATCTGGAAATTGCCTAGTACCTGACCATTATGACAGGGCCACATTTTGATTGTTTTATTCTGAAAAAAAAATTTAATCCATCTGAAAATCAATCACTATTCAAGACTTATTTCTTATAACCAACTGTTTATGTAAAGTAACATAAAAGCTTTCAATAATAAAAGCTGAGAGCATATAGTAGGCTAGACTCATCAAAAGTGACAGAATGGAGGATAATTTTCATCATCTCATATTTAATGCATAAATAGCATCCCAATCCATTATTTATCTATTTTCAAATTTAATTAATAGTTCTGGTAATAATTGCATAATTTGTATGGCCATAGAAAAAGCAGTCTGCATGTAGATAATAGGGCATTTTAATATTTATGAAGTTCAAAGTTTTCTATAAATAGAGAAATTCAGAAATTATCACCAGATCTAAAATTATATTGGAAGATAGATGAATAATTAATAACAAAGGCATGTGTTCACTGGGAAAACACAAAACATAAGTAATAAACGTGCACATTGCCACTATGGTCAAGATACACCCACAAGGTGGCTCCTTTCTCAGGGTCACCTTTGGACACGTGGCTATTCTAAAAGGAGGAATTACTTTGCTTGGACCCGGAGTTATATCATTGTTGATAATGATTTTTAAGCATAACAGAGCAAGGTTTGTATATGTGGGGGTTATCATCACCCACTGTCTTCTTTTACTCAGGCAGTACCCCTGATTTATTATTGGAGTAGGTATTACCAAACAAGAAGCCAATATAACAGTTGGGCAAAGTGCAGGGGATTCAGATTCTCTGGGTTCATAACCTCATTGCTTTATTCATTTGCCTTTCTGTTAGCATGAGTGTTTCCAGTGGGTGTGAGTCCCTTTACTTCCAGCCTACTGCCTGCGGAGCAAAGCCATCTCTGGCAAGAGAAAGCCACTAGGCAAAGAAATGCAAGTTGATTGTTGGAAGCCAGGTAGGAGCACAGCCAAGAGGGAGGGAGAGCAAGGAAACATGAGTGGGCAAGGTGGATCACGGTGGGCCACCAAATAACTCTAAGATGGGGGCTAGTCTCCAGAAAAATCAACCTTGTGGTGAGAGGGTTAGAACTTTGTGGCAACCCAATCGATGGGGAGAAGAGTGGGACTGGACATGAAGTTCAATTATATGTCCAACAATTTAGTCAATCATGCCTACATAATAAAACCCCAATCAAAACTTTGCATATCACTGTTCAGTAGTTTTCCAATTAGTGGACATTTCAATGTACCAGGAGGGTAACGTATCCAGACTCCATAGACACAGAAGCTCCTATGCTTGAGACCCTCCCAGTCTTTGCCCTATGTACCATTCATGTGGCTGTTTATTTATATAATCTATAGTAAAACTTTTATAATAAAAGTACAGTACTTCCTTTGGTTTTAGGAGTTATTTTTAGCAAAAATTGAACCAGAAGGGGGATGGTGAGAAGTATCAAATTTGTAGCCAGCCTGGAGGAAATATGGGTGGCTTGAAAACATCCAAAACTTATGGCTGGTGTCAATCTTATAAAGCAGGGTCAGTCTTGTGAAGGATTTTGCCCTTAACTTGTGGGGTCTGTGCTAATTCTAGGTGGTTGCTATTAAAATGGAGTTGAATTTCAGAACGCTCAGTAGGTGTCAGAGAATTGGTCCCAGAGCCAGGGAACCCTGATCCTTGCACTCAGTAGGTATCAGAGAATTGGTTCCAGAGCCAGGGAACCCTATGATCCTTGCACCCTATGACCAGTGTGAGCCATGGGTACCCCTTCTTTCAAAATGGGAGTGATAACAATAGCAATCAGTACATTCTGGGGTTATTCAATAGGGACGGTTCAGATAATGCATGTTAAGCCCTTGCCCAAACCATGAAAACTCAATAAATTCACCTGTTCTGTTCCCATTTATGACATGGGAAAACAGAAGCTCAGCGAAACAAAGTGATTTTTGTGGAATGTGGCAGGACATGGCTGCTGGCTCCCAGGGCAGGTCAGCATCCATCCCCCTTGTCTAGGTCTCCTATCCACACAGCTAATTCCACTGGTTCCTCATGGCACTAACAAAAGGCACCGGAAGTTAATACAAATTCACTTGTATAGACACATAGGATCCAACAAGCCTCCCCTCAGAGGCAGCAGCATCTTTGTGTTTCCACATGCTTTCGTCCTAACGGCAGTGTCTGCAAACGGGCCTCAAAGAGAGAAAACCCTCAGCCAAAGTTTCATCAACACACCCCAAGGGGAAGGCTGGCTTGGACGATTTATTTTCTTGTACCTATAAAAGCACATCTATATGCCCTGACACACACACACACACACACACACACACACACACACACACACACACAGCTGTACGATGCTTAAAACCCTAAACTGTACTAAAGAAAAAAGAAAGTTGCCCATTGTGCAATCCTAAAACAAACCCTAAGGAGTGTGGGGCGCTTCTGCAACAAAGACATTTTTCCCACAAGCAGGGCTTGTTTTCTTACCCTCACCTCCTAGAGGACACATCGGAATGGGGAGGCGGGTATGGCAGCCAGCCTCTGGCAGTGGCTGATTTTAGATGCTTTGCAGGTGCTCATGCCTTGTTTTTCTGAACAGGATCAAATCCTAAGATTTTAAACCCAAACTCTCTAAGAGCACAGCCACGAGACTCTCAAGGACAAAATGATTATCTCAGATCTCCAGAAACTGAGCAGTGTACAAAACAGCTATGGGAAGGGAAGGGTCGCTTGTGGATTTTGATTTTCCTTCAGCTTTGAAAGAATATAAATTTCTTGCTGGCTTAAGACAGTGGTTTGTAGCTGGATAAATTCTAGCGGAAATCTTTGCCTCTCTCCTCCAAAACAGTCATTTGAGGACCATGTTATTTGGTTCATTCAAATTCTTACCTGTTTTTTAAACATTTTCACAGGGTATCTTAAGCTGTGTCTCAGCTTTAAAAAAATGTTTCATTGAGGTAAAACGTATATACTGAAAAGCACACAATTGAACAGACTTGTTTTAACACTCATCTGCAACTTAACTTTTAAAAAGAAAATCAATTTAATGCTTTCCAGTTCCAAAAGGTTTCCTAAGGTTTACATTAGTTGCAATCAGTACATGTGAGATACCTCAGGATTCATCCATCTATTCAAACCACAGATATTTATGGAATGACAAATATATGTCAGGTTGTGATGCGCATCAGTGATTAAAGCAGAGAAGGTCCCTACTTTAAGGAGCTTATAGATAGTGAAGGAGAAATGATACCAAGAGGAAATAATAATATAGAAATGCAAGTAATGATTAATTATGACAAAGAGCTATGAAGAAACAAAGTGTGTGATAAGAAGAGAACAGCATGGGTAGGGGTGAACCAAATTAAAATGCAAAAAAAACCAAAGCACTGTCACTTTCCCGAGCTCTCTTTGTTTAACCATGAATTCAGTCTCCCCAACACCGTGTCCTTTGCCTTTTTGTTGTGAGAACTTGCTAAAGCTGCAGGAAGGGTGTGCTTATAAATGCCTGAGAGGAGAGCGAGGGAGACTGGCTTAGAGGCCCAGGTATGGTGTACAACTCACAGAGACTCTCACAAACAGACTCAAATGATTTTCATCCCATTAAGCAGCCCTGAAAGGTGGAAAGATCTGCCTGACAAAATGGGATGGGAAAGAAAAGCTAATCCAGGAGCCCCAGCTGAACTAAGAGCTGGAACTTATCTTGATGGAAATTTCAGTATATTAAAAAAAAAAATAGGTGCAGGATATTTAGTAAATAGTAAATTAGATACAGCCCATGATATAATTAAAAGTGTCTCCCTTATTCCTTATGAGAAAACTGTAGAAGGCCCCACTTAGTGCTAAAACTCAAACAGCTGGCTTTCTAAAATGAAGTATTTTTTCTCTTAGGGATTTACTCACAAAAGCTGGTATCCACATCTATGGGCCATACCCACTGCATGAGGATTAGTGACTTTAGTGTTTCATTTCTTGGGGGTCCCTGAAGGTGCCTGTTGGGATGAGACTCTTATTTTGATCTTTTCCTTCATAACACTTACCACAATTGTAATTCACTCAAGATATGTTTGTTTAATGCAGCTCTCTCCTGAGAGCTGTAAGTCAAAACTGTGATGGCTCATTTACAGTTGCATCCCCATTTCTTAGGATAGACTAGACTGCTCTCTCTGCCTCTCTCAGTATATAGGCACAGATATACGTAAAAATAAAGATACACACCTAAGCATAGGTAAAGACATAGGCATAGAGATACAGGGAGAAATAAATAGAGACAGATTAAATATAGACATACAGATAAACGTATGGATGTGCAATAGATACAGATATGGATACAGACAGAAGCATAGAAATAAGGCTATAGATACAGATAATGGTATATGCATAGACATATATAGATCAATAAAGGGAACCCAGGTGTTTGCTGAGCAAATGGATGACTCCTGACCATTATGCTCATGGACTGATTGAGACCATTCCCTATCAGTGATAGCCAACCATGACACCACAAATTTGTGGAATATGTCATTTTCCAAATCTCTCTCAGAACAGTCTGCCTTATTTATATGTCAGCAACCTTACAAGAACAGCAAACCAGGCAAGCATTATAATCCAAGTTTCTGAGGTAAGAAGCATACATTCTGTTTTTCTACAGTGCCATGGCCAGGGGAGGACAGGAGGCTGGGATTGGCCATTATGTAAACCTACAGTCTTAATCCCAGGCCACAGTTCTGTTTTATTTTCCTAACATCAACTGTTTTTTTTTTTTCAAGTTCTCCAGCCCCAAATAGCTCCTAACTTCACAGAGACTCCACATGGCCTTTCAAACACCCTTTACAACAATACATGTTCAGATTTATGTGCATCCTGGGATTGTCAATCAACAGCATCATTTTCAGACCCAGTCACGACTTGGCTTAGGATGGGAACAGGATGAGCTCTTCAAAATTCTATTACTGAAGAGATGCCAAGTATCAATAATGTGCTTTAAAAGAAATAAAGAAAAACCTCAATTTCCAAAAATAGTTTAGCCAACGGAGAAAAGAGAAGAAACTGACCTCCAAATGATCAAATAACCCTAAAGATATGATATATTCCCCTCCTCTAGGAAAGGATTAATTTTCCCCCATTTTTAAGAGCGAATAACTCCACAGCATTAATGACTTCTGTATTTGTCTAAATTTTAAGTTCTTTTGGCAGAGTATGATACTGCATACACCCAGCTTCTGAACACATGTAAAGTTTGCTGTGGAGGTAAATCTACTATAGTTTGATTATATTTGGGAGCAACTGCTGTGAAAGGCCATGGATCAGCAGAAGACGAGAGGCTCCAGAGAAATAACAGGTGTTGCCTTGGTAAAGAGAAACTTAGATCATCAGAGAATGCTACGTGGACTGAGCATCCTACTGCACTAAAAAACATGGGATTGGGTGGTGTGAATCTTGCAAAATGTCTGGCCTTTAGTGCCCCTGTGTTTGGAAAAGTTGAGAGATGCATGCATTGCTGAGCCCTGCATGCTCCACCATAACATGTGGGAGATACCAGCTATAAATGAGAGGACTGTGCTTCTCCAAAAAAGTGCTAAAGCCGGGTTTTCACTTTCTTACACATAGGATGTGGGTATCCAAGGTATGAATAGCCTTGGGCATTTGTGACACATTGTCCTTGGGCACTTCCAATTTTAGTCTGTGGAAAGTAGGTTAAACCACTATGTTTTGTTAATAAAAGCATCTGGCTTCCGTAATATTTTATATGAGTTTTATTAATCATTATAAAATAAATCCTGACTTCTCGGAGCAATTATAAAAGTAGCTCATGTGCAAAATGGCCAGATCCCAAGTCAATGACTTGTTCTTCAGGGGCAGGACAGTCTGACTTTCAAGACAGGTCCACCCCCTTGTATCCTAGTTTCAGATATTACTACTACTCATTTCCATTTCTCATTCCCCCTCCCTTTCTGGCCACAGGAGATGTGAGCTCCAAGTGAGGTCATGTGATTAGCTCTGACTATTAAGCTTTACTCTCAGGTCAAGCACTGAAAATATGATTCTCCACGTTTTCTTCCCCAGTCATGATGACAAGGAAGCAACAGCACTTACAGAAATGATAAACATTTCTGCGTTACAGAGTATACCGCAAAATTTAAATCCAAGTTTCATGGTAAAACATGAAGAATATAAAACTCACCAAAAGCCTCTTAATCACTCTGTTAAAGGTGTAAATATTTACCAATTACGTTATGCCTGGCCATATGACTCTTTCTTTAGAATTAGCTTGAGGTTATAAAAAGAAACTTGAGATGGAAAAGAAGGCTGCTTGGGGACCCCTCTGCCAATTCTGAATTCCCTTCACCCTGGGTGGCTATGCTTCTCTCTTCCGCAACAGGAACAATTCAAGGTGTAGGTGTCTCAGGAGCTCCAATCTGCTGGTTACCCTACAAGTCACTGTGAGATTCTGCTGGAATGGACTCCTCTCCATTGTGGCAGCGTGAAGTTCTCAGAAGGCAGCTAAGACCAGCTCAGGAAAAAAAAAATGTAACAAAAGAATAAGGTGAACAACCAACCCAGTTTATCTGGTCCTCACCCAGTTTTATCACTGAAAGCTCCATAGCCCTGAAAACACCTCAATCCCAAATAAACTGGAACCATTGGTCACCACAAAAAAAGAGAAGGAAAAGGATCAATGACCAATAACCCACTGTAGGATGAAATGTCATGGAGTAGGGAATTTATCATACTCACTCCTAATCAGCCCTATCTGAGGGCCAAGCTGCTTTAGGAGAAGAATGAGTGTTTGTAAGCTGATTTAGTTCAGGCTGCCATATAAACTACATAGACTAGGTGATTGAAACAACAGAAATCTAATTTTCTCATAGTTCTGAAAGCTGGAAGTCTGAGATAAGGATGCCAGCATGATCAGGTTCTGGTGAGAGTCCTCTTCCTGGCTTGCAGATGGCTGCCTTCTTGCCATGTGAGGGTGCACATACACATGGCAGAGAGAAAGAAAAAGGTCCTCCTCTTCTTATAAGGTCACCAATCCTATTGGATTAGGATCCTATCCTTATGACCTCATTTAATCTCAATTGCCTCCTAAAAGTCCCATCTCCTGATATAGTCACATTGGGAATTAAGGCTTTAAAATATAATTTTGGGGAGGATATGGTTCAGTTCATAACACAAACATAGAGCCCTATGCCTACCAAGTATACGTTGAACTCCAATAATTAGAAATTCATTCAGCTCATCAGAAATGTCTGATAAGGGGGATCCCTGGGTGGCTCAGCGGTTTAGCGCCTGCCTTCAGCCCACGTGTAATCCTGGAGTCCTAGGATCAAGTCCCACATCAGGCTCCCTGCATGGAGCCTGCTTCTCCCTCTGCCTGTGTCTCTGCTTCTCTCTCTTTGTATCTCTCATGAATAAATAAATGAAATCTTAAAAAAAGAAAAGGAAACATCTGATAAGATTGGAGGTAAGTAAGCAAAAGCAAAACATTCCTTATTGCTTGTGTTTGTTAACACCTGAGTGAGAGGTTTGGTTTCAATAACAAGAGTAAACTGATAGAGTGCTTCTCAGACTTGATTGTGCTTGCAAATTACCTGGGTATCTTGTTCAACTACAGCTTCTGATTCACTGAATTAGAGACAATGATTTTGTATTTTTAACCACCTCCCAGATGATGCTGAGGCTTCTAGTCCAGCAACTAGATTGAAAGCTCTAGTCCCCTCCGTCTTTTTCCAGGACCCTAGCACTGGGGTTCTTAACTCTCTTCTCTTGTATCACCTGAACCTCTAACCCATAAACTAAATAAATAACTTATCAAACAAACACAGTTGAGAAGGTAAGGGTTGGACGTTTTAAAATGCCACATATTAATCTTCACATGCCCCATCTGCTGAAGCTTTCATTAGCCACTTTTGTATTTCAAGTCACTGTTTCGATCACAATTATACCTGGTTACACTTACATTCTTCTCACATGTACTTTGGATTTTATTTTTATTTTTTTTAAGATTTTATTTATTTATTCATGAGAGACACAGAGAGAGAGAGGCAGAGACACAGGCAGAGGGAGAAGCAGGCTCAATCCATGCAGGGAGCCCGACGCAGGACTCAATCCCGGGTCTCCAGGATCACACCCTGGGCCGCAGACGCGCTAGCTAAACCGCTGCGCCACCCAGGCTGCCCATACTTTAGATTTTAGAATTGATATGCAAGGACAATTAGTTACAGCCTGAGTGGAAAGTAGAAACCCAAGAAAGAAGCAATAATATTTGATATTAAAAATACGCATATAGGGATGCCTGGGTGGTTCAGCAGTTGAGCTTCTACCTTTGGCTCAGGACGTGATCCCAGGTCTGGGGATCAAGTCCCACATCGGCTTCCTGCAAGAGCCTGGTTCTCTCTCTGCCTATGTCTCTGCCCGCCCCCCTACCCCCACCCCCGTGTGTGTGTCTCTCATGAATAAATAAATAAAATCTTTTTTAAAAAGAGAGAGAGAGAAAGTATGTGCATGTGTGTGTGTGTGTGTGTGTGTGTGTGCGTGTGTGTGTGTGCAGGTGTTGCACAGATAGTGGGGGGGAGGAAGCAGAGGACAGCAACCCAATATAAATGCACAGTTTAAGGACAGACAGAAAACTACTAAGCAGCAAGCAGCACTTAGCTCCTGTTTGGGTACCATTTGGAGAAAAAGACTATATTTATTACTTCAACCATCCTTCAGTAGATATGGATTGAATTACAATGAAAGCACATTTAAAAAAACAAAAAGAAAAAAAGGAACAAATCTGCTTATTTTTGTTTTGTTTAGGATAGAACTAACCTAAATATCCACATTCACTTCATTATCTCCTACCATGTGATACCAAAGGATGAGATTTCACTCATCAGTCATGAGCTTCCCTCATCGTGCCCTAGTGACCAGTGGGTGGGGATG
Organism: Vulpes vulpes; assembly: GCF_048418805.1. NCBI lineage: Eukaryota > Metazoa > Chordata > Mammalia > Carnivora > Canidae > Vulpes > Vulpes vulpes. The sequence continues at coordinate 110,232,758 of NC_132782.1, forward strand.
AATATCAGAGTCCTTCCTAAATTCCCAGCTTAACTTTGGTGTGCTGCATGAACTCAAGGAGTATTTGTGGAATGAATGAATGAATGAATGAACGAATGAATGAATTGCCTTTCTTCAGGAAAGGACTTACAAGCAAATGCTTTCTTCTGTTGTCTTCTCCCATGCCACCTCACCCTTCCCACCTTCCTCCCTTGCCCACAGATCAAGTGCACAGTTCTACAGAGTTAGCAAGTCATCATTAAAATAGGCATAATGATATCTCCATCACAGAGTAATTGACTAGTTTACCAGATGATTATAAAATGAATCCTATAAACATAACAGATAACCAAGAAATAATCACTTCCCTTTTTTTGATCACTTCCTTTTTAAAAAAAAATCTGTAACATACCATTTGTTTTCCTTTTTACAATCACTTCTGTAAATTAAAAAAAAAAATTTTAATGGAGATAATGAATTTTGACCAGCTGTAGACATTTAAACCAATGTCCTAAGAAAATTCTTTTTAAAAATCATCTGTTTAGTCCCTCCTCTTTCTATGTCTAAGAATAACAGAGTCATTCTGAAAATAGCAAGAGTGGCTTCCACTGTATGTGAAATTATAAAATGGGTGATAAGTAAATAAAGGCTACTAAATGGCCAAATAATAATCAAACTGTAGTTAGAAATAAATTATAAACCTATGGCTAAAAGTTGCCTCCCACTAATTATCAACAGGCTTAATGAAAATCCAAATTAAAGATCAATGTGTGCCCTTCAAATTAGTGAGGGTTTAAAAATGCTAATAGTTCAATGCCAGTGAGGGTTGTATCAGGATTGCCAGATATGAGTTATGATTATAAATTGGTAGTAGTGTTTTTGTTGTAAAAAAGAAATTTTCCATCTCACCTTTATTTACTTATATCAATATGTGCTCATGTAAATGTATTGCATTCAATGGATTATAATCTGTTAGTCTTATTTTTATTTTGATACTCAAATTGTTCCATATTTGGCCACTGAAAGTCCTCTGAAGCTCATGTCTGTATCTTTTTGACACAGCCCCCTCAATCTTTGAGTATTTTCTTTCTTTTATCCGCCCCCCTCCTCCCAAATAAAAAAAAAAGTTCCAGATTCATCTTGTACTTCTGCTGTTCCAATTCAGGAGTCATCAGCTTTTTCACCAATGAGTCCTGTTTCTTTTAAGTGGTGTATGGCTTTATGAAACCAAGATCTAGGTGCTAGGTATACTTATTGCTTATGGAGTCTCGTTAATTCTAGTCCTCTAACTTTTTACATCTATTTATACAGCTAATATGCCTATAATCATACTGATATCTCCTATTTCAATCCAATACCACCAGGTACTATAGATGTTTGGTTTTATATTATTTATTTTTATCTTTACTATTTCTTTCTTTTTACTTAACTTTCTTCTCTTTTTTTCTAGATTCTTCAAGTAGAAACTTGGATTATTAATTTCAAATCACTCTAAAACTCAAAGCAATAAACATATAGCATTTATAGCTATAATTTATAGCTATACCTCCCATCTGTCCTTTAGCTGTATCCCATAAATTTTGCTATGTTGTCACTCATTGTCATTTAGCTCAAAATATAATTTCCCTTGTGCTATCCTCTTTAACCTAAGGGTCATTTAGAAGTGTACTATTTAATTTCCAAAACTTTGGGTCTTTTTAAATACATTATTATTACTAACTCTTAATTTAATTATGCTATTGTCAGAAAATACACTCAATAATATTTCAAAATTTGAAATGGCTTATGATTTGTTTTGTGCCCAAGATATATCATATTTTGCAACAATATTTTACGGGCATTTGAAAAGTATGTGCATTCAGTAGTTGTTTGGTATACTATTTTACAAATGTCATTAGGTCAAGCAAGTAGATAGTGTTGTTCATATCATCTACATATGCCTTACTGATTTTTTTTTGTCTGTTCTATCAGTTTTTGCTTTATTTATTTGAGGCTCTACTATTAGGCATTAGTATTTATAATTACTATGTCTTCCTTATGACCTGATATTTGTCATGAAATGTCCCTTTTATTTCTGGTAGTACTCCTTGTCTTGAAAAAAGCATTTTTGATATAATATAGCCACTCAGGCTTTTCCTGTACTTGAGATATTTGGTGTATATATTGTTTTTCTGCCTAAGTATTTCGTACTTTTAATTTTTGTAATTTGTATTTAAAGTGGATCTCTTGTACACAGCATATAGTTGATTCTTTTTAAAATCCAGTCTGACAATACTATTTTTTAATCTGAATGTAGTTCATTTACAGTTAGTATAGTTATTAATATAGTAGGTCCTAGCTTTATCATCTGCTCTTTATTTTCTATTTGTCCTCTCCATTGTTGCTATTTTATTGTTGGTCCTCTATTTCTTCTTTCCAATTTTCTTTTGGGTTAACTGATATTTGTATTACCTCATTTTGGTTCTTCTACTACCTTTTGGACCATACATCTTTGCACTATTTTTAGTAGTTGCTCTGGGGATTAGATAGATCTCCTTAGCATGATCTATTTAGTATTAAAACTATACTACTTCTTGTCAAGTGTAAGAAATTTTCAACAATATTTTTTTAGCACTCTCATCCTTTGTATATTTTACAAACACCCAAAACAGTGATATCAGTCTTTCTTTAAACAGCTATATGTTATATGTATTTTTTAAAATAGAAATATTAGCCTTGTAGTTATCCATATAATTCACCATGTCCAATTCTTTTTATTCCTTCTGTTAAACACAAATTTCACTTAAGGTCATCTCCTAGCATACTGAAGATCCTTGTTACATATTTCTTCCAGTGAAAGTCTAACAGTGATGAAATGCCTATTGTTCCCTGAAAATGACTTTATATCACCTTCTTCTGTGAAGGATACTTTTAATGGATTAAGTATTTGAGGTTGGCAGATTTCCTTCCTACTTAATCATTTAAAGACTCTGTTTATTGTCTTCCTTCCTTAATTGCTTCTGATGAGAAACTGACCATATTTGCATTGGTATGCTCCCTGGATATAATGTATCTCTTGTTCTTTTTTATTTTTATTTTTTGAACCAGTCTCAAATATTTTTAAAATCTTAGAAAGCTCTTTCACTATGACTATGATATTAAAATTAAAATCATATTAAACATGGTTTTCTTTTAATTTACCCTGCTTGAGGTTTCCTTATTGTTTACTTTGAAATATTTCATCAAATTTGGGGAAAATCCAACTATTATTTACACGTCATCTTGTCTTTTCTCTTTCTGGGACTCTAATTACCCATAGGCTATGCCACCCGTATTGTCCACAGGTCACTGGTCTTCTGTTAATAATTTAATCATTTTTCTGTTCCCCAGATTGAATACTTTATATTAATCTATATTAATTCCAGTGATCTTTTGTGCTGCTGTCCATTCTGTTTCCAAACCTTCTGGTGAAGTTTCTTCTCAAACATTCTATTTTAATTCTAAAATTTTCACTTTTTATATAACTATGCATTCTTCTAAATTCCTATCCAAATTTATAACATCTGTTTTAAGGTCCTTGTCTGTTAATTCCAACATCTTGGTCATATCAGGATTAACTATTTTTTCTCACGATTGTGGGTTATAGTTTTCTATTTCTTTCAAAATCTATTAATTTTATTTATTCATTAATTTTATTTATGCAGGACTCTGAATCTATAAAAAATAAGGAAAAGACCAATATAACCATGCAAGGTAGAAAACTATGGAGCCAAGAAAACCATACTTCAAAAGAGTTTGGAATAACATGACTGTAACTACATTATACAAATGTTTTGATAAAAGACAAAGAAGAAATATAACTTAGAATTTTCATTTGTCATGGGAAACTTTAGGTGACTTTTAAAATTCTACTTTTTTGGCATTTCCCACCAATTCTATTGTAAAATTGCATTGGTTTAATAGACTATTTTGTTTTCTTTAACAAAAATATCTTGTCTTCATTCCAATTCTTCTGTGATCCTTAGGAAATAATTCATTTCCATATGCTATCCAAATATCCTCACAAGCTTCGTAGATGTGGGAGAATCAGAATCTTTTGAGTCAGAAGCCCTTGGTCAGAATATTGCCTGCACCATTTAACTAAACAAGTAGATTTTGACTGGTTATTTAATTTTCCTGATTCTCATGTTCATTAGGGGCAATAATATTTATTTAACAGAAGACCAAACCTAACAAGAGTGAAACTGGTTTTAAAGAGTAACGTACTTATAAGTGCAAGTTATTATGCTATGATGAACAGTTGCAGGATTTTCAAATGGACAGTTTCTCATTCCTAACCTGATCTTCCCACGAAGGACATATGGGCCATTAGGCCTCTTTGGGGGATCTTGGCTGAGCCGATTTTGGTTTACAAGCATTTGGCTAATGACCTAATCACAGAGGATGAGCAGAGCATTTATTTTTTTATACCTAGTTGTTTATCCAGGAAAGTTATTTTGAAATGCGCTTAACTGAATATATTCTCCTGTTATTCTTGCTCTTTTCCTTTGCATAATTTCTCTTCCTTCCAGAATCACAACAAAAGCAATTTTCTCACTGCCATTTGTGGGGTAAAGTTACAGTTCTTTGCAAGAAGCAATATTCCTTCCTCCCCTACTCCCACTAGCAGCCAAGTGTCTGGAATTCAGTTCAGTAAGTTCTCTTTCATTCACCCACATCGATAATTCCTTTAAAAACAAAATAATTTCCACTCAAAGCCTTTCATCTGTTGATCTCAGCACTTCAGAAACTAATTAATCTCCACAATATGCTTGGATCAGCATTATCCTCTTTTGTTTTCAGATGAGCAAACAAACACTATGAAATTAAGCAGATTGTTCAAGGTCAAACAAGGAGTCAACATTTGAGCCCGATTTGAACTCAGAATCCCATACTTTCAAGGCTGGGGATGGAAACATGAGATTTTGAACACAAGTGCACTGTTGAAAGCATGTGGCACTCACAGTCATGCATGTCTGCATCTCGTGACCCTCTACATACTGGTAATGAGGGTGATATTGTAGTGTAGTCTTGTAAATAGTTTGCAAAATGGAGTAGTTTCCCAAGATTCCTGTCGGAAACATAACAGGCTACTTCTCCTACTTTTTTTTTTCTTTCCTTCTTTATATAAGGTGATCATCATTCGTAGTTTGTCTGGGACAGTTCCGGGTAAGCCGGTTTCCTGGCATAGTCATTAAAATGAGCCCTCTTTTACTCCCAACACTGTTCCAGTTAAAACCATAAGTGAACTGGCCTTACCCATAAAGCATCTGGACTGCTAGCATAACATGATATGTTAGGTTAAATGTAGCCATTTCCTTTCCCTAAACCCAAAGCACAAAAAAAGAAGACAGTGTTATTGCCCAAAGAATCAGTGAACAGAGGCTATGTGGGATGATAGAAGGTAGGAGACAGAAGGAAACAAACACAGGGAGGTTGGCAGAAGCGATAAATGCTGAGAAAGGAGGGAATCCCTAAGACTGAAGAGGGTATGGAAGTTTCAGTGAGTCCTCAAGGGTTTGGACATACAGAGGTGAGTGTCCAAGCATTAACAAAGATCTCTTGCTCCAGGTGTGGCACATAGAATTAGTAGAGCTGTCGCTTTCAAATGGACTAGGCCAATTTGAATAATGAGCATCCCAGTAATGCTCCCAATGTCCACAGACTATCAGCCCTTTCTTATGTTCCAAGCATTCACAAGCCCCATGACAAATGTCCCTATAATATTTGGGAGGGTAGTAGTGTCCATCCTCATGCCCCATAATCAACTGTGATTGAATTTCTCAAAACTCTGGTGATTGTATACTCAAAACCACTTAATTTGATTTAGAAAAATAAAATAAAATAATGTGACATTTTCTGCATCTACATATGGTAGAATAAAATTCATACTGACTCCATTAGTCAAAAAGCAAACTGCAATCAGCCGCAAATGATATCCATCATTAAAACCCCCAAATGTAAATTTCAAAGGAAGCATAGGGGAGACAGAGTGCTCAATTTACTCTTGTCCCTGCTTGGTTGTGTCCGGGTCTATGGCCTAACATCCCTTAAAGATGAAAGACAGGAGTTGCACACCTGATTTAGTGAGCATGTTGAAACAAGCAATTATGCAAGACTGGGGCACATTGTTCTCCCAAGGCAGAAGAGACTGGGTCAAATGGTTCATCCCTCATCCGGTGCTTCATCTGATAAAAATACACCCGTGATGTGTAACTTCAATTGTGCATATGTTTACTAAACTGTAAACAATTAATTTATTATCCAATTTTCTTGTCAATTTGAGAGATGTTTTTTAATCTCTGCAAAGGAAGGAGGAAATTTAACATACCATCTAGTTCTCAAGGTCCCAATCTGGAGTGCCCCCAAGTATTTATGAAACTCCATCTACTCAAAGTCACTGTCTGCATCCCATTAGGGGGCCTATGAGTCCCCAGGGTAAGGCTCTATGGTGCTGGGAGTGGAGAAAGTGGATATTACCATATCCCATCAGGACCATATATTTTAGTCTTTTAGACAGCACAGAATTATGATGACATTTAGCTTTAACTTTATATCTTTGTATTTATGCCAATTGAAACACTAGTTATTGTTCCAGAGGTTCAAATGAATAATCTGAAATTTGTTACTGCTAAGTTCCAGGGTAAAGCCACATTTTATTAAACTATAGGATTTGATGCCTAAAGGTACTCTAGGGTATGGAAAAGAAACAATTATCTGGAAATATTGTATAACTACACTTCTTATACCACATGCCTCTTGAAATTCAGTTAAAACAAAATAAAACTTGGTGTCTTAGAGCACTTGTAAAACATCTTAAATACTTATAGCTAACCAGTAAAAGGCTGCTTTTACCCACAAATTTAGAAAATAGTCTTCACAAAGGCAACAATTTAGAGGACACTCATTCTAGCTTCCCACTCAAGACACAGGACAGAGTCACTCTGGGCATAATTTTCCTTGGCAATGGTATGAAATATTGAAGAAAAATACCTCCTACGGCTTCCTCTTTTTATAAACCAGGAACTTGAGCTCCTTTTCCACTTGGAAAAATCCTACCTATTCTTCAAAAGTTTTATAGCCTGTGAGCAACCTCCCATGACTTACCTTGAAAGAATTATTCACTCTCTCCTCTGCACGGCCACACATTTGTACATGCATGTATTAGAATGCACTGTAATGAGAGCAATATATATGTTTGCTTTCCCTCACTTCAGCGAGAGAGCTTCAAAGATGGGATGGGTATATTCTCCTTCCTGTTCTCCTTCCCTTCCTGCCTACCCATCTAGTCCATAAATAGGTTCTGGGAACTTAACCCAAAACAAACCTACCCACGAGACTTTGCTGCTATGGTTATCACCTTCCATCATGGCATTATAACCTCTATTTGGGGTGATGATTTCTTTTCTCCTACTTTTGCCCTCCTACAACCCATTCACTCATAGCAGACACAGTGATCTTCAAAAAAATGTTAAATCAAATCATGAGACTCCTCTGCTTAAAACATGCGTAGCTTTCCATGGAATGCAAAACAACAACAACAACAACAACAACAGCAACAACAACAACAAAACAAAAAAACAAAAAAAAACTGGAAACGTCTTGCAGGCTTGCACATTCAACTTCAGTGGTTCTCAACTGAGGGGGCATTTGGTAATATCTGAGAACATTTTTGGTTGTCACAACTGGAGGAGTGGAGTACTGGCATCTAGTGGGTGGAAGCCAGGGGTGCTGCTCAACACCCTGCAGTGCACACGACAACACACAAAGAGAATGACCCAGTCTCAAATGTCAATAATGCCGAGGTTGAGATGCCTGCTCTGTGAGATAACCCTCCATTTACCTCTCCAACTTCATCCCACGCTGCTCTCCCTATCATCCTTGAGCCCAAAAAGAGAGACACTCTTTCTTGGTTCCTGTACCACTCCAAGTTTGTTCCCACCCTAGGGCCTTTGAATCAATTACTCCTTCGGTTTGAAATGCTTCTTCCTCTCAGATACTTATGTATGTCTCTCCCTTTATTGCAGAATTGCAGCTTAAAGGTTATGTCTTTATAAATGCCACCTTTTCCCATCCAAGCTTATGGACCCACCTAACCACTTACTGTCACAGCAACTAATTTTAATGCACAATTTATTTTAAGTCATAATTTAAATCATAACAAAATAAATAAATAAATCATAAAACTGCTTCTTACATGCATATTTGTTTTGATCACCCACTAAAATTTAAGCCCCATAAAAGCAGAAACTTCTTTGTTTTGTTCTCTATTTTATTCTCAGAAACTAACACAGTGTCCGGCATATTTGAACCATTCAATGGATTTTTTAAAAATTCACAGATGTAGTAATATATAATTTGTTCAAAATAAAATACTAAATCAGTGCACTATCCCTTATGTCAGTATTATTACCACAACTTCACTCAAGTTTTGAAATGAGGCAGGGGCAGATTTTTACTCTCCACCTCTGAGCCAGAAAATTAGAATGGCAGAGCCAAATGGAAAGATTTGGGTGTATGGATGTATGAATATATCTAATGTATGTGCATAAACAGAAACACTAATGAATATGTGAATAAAGTGTCAATGATTACTGCAAACCTTCTAATTAATGGGTTAGTGTCGACTAAGAAGACAACAGAGTGGACAGTGCTCTCAGCTGGAGCTTCCCCCATGCATCCTTCATTTCACAGCCATGAGAAGATAGAGCCTCTGACCTAAGGCAAGTTAGCTCAACCATACTTTGCCTGGCCTTCCAAATGGGTTAAAAGTCATCTGGTGGCAAGTCTCACCAGCATTTCTGCATTTCTACCAGATATGCTGATATGGTGACTCAGATGGCAATACATGTAAGATGCTTGCGGAGGTATAATCCCAGGATCCCAGAGCTTGGGAAGGCAGCATCAATTTTTATTACAAGCCTTCCAATCCACAGCCTGATTTCTCCTGGGTACAGCTTCATGCTGTAGAGTCCTGGAGCTTTCTGGCCCACGTTCATTTGTTTGGCAGCTGTAACCTGAGCTGAATTTTTTAGCAGGATGGCCATCATTGATTAGCACAGAGAAAAACCTATCTCATGTTTACTTTTGTCATTCAATTTTAGATGCTTGTTAATACGCCACCCTCACACCATAGCCTAGAGAGAAGAATCCAAGATCAAAACATCACAGGTTCTTAGAAGCGTAATTGGACTAAGTGGGCCTTCATTTTAAAGTTACGGGAACCAAGCCACTGAGGGAATGGAAGTGAAAAAATCTAATATTTCAAAAGCCAGGTACCTGCTTTCATGATGATGTACTTAATGATCTCATTTTCTTGAGCACTATCAAGGAAAAAAAAAAGATGTGGTTTAAGGGTTGAAACGTGTTTCACACAAAGAGCAAAGGCTATGCGGTGACAACTCATGGTGCACCGTCCAACGTGACAACACACACACCATCTCCATAGTCACACATGCGTTTGTCTGTGTCCTTTCATTACTGCCTTCTTTTCCCTGCCAGTGCTCACAGGAATAGAAAGGAATGAAGTCAGTCCTTCATTTAAGTCAACTGCAGTATGCATATCCTGAGAATTCCCCTTCGTGATCTCAAAGAACTAATGAGAGCCCCACAACAGTTACAATTCTTCTGGTTGCAACTGGCCAAAAAAAAAAAAAAAAGAAAAAGAAAAAAAAAAAGCCAAGTCAAGCTGGTTTAAGAGAAAAAAATACAAGAGGAAAATTTTCTTTCTTTCTTTTTAAGATTTTATTTATTTATTCATGAGAGACACAAAGAGGGAGGCAGAGACACAGGCAGAGGGAGAAGCAGGCTCCCTGCAGGGAGCCCAACATCGAACTCTGTCCCAGGACCCTGGGATCACAACCAAGCCAAAGGCAAACGCTCAACCATAGAGCCACCCAAGCGTCCTCAAGGGGAAAGTTTTCTAGCTCAAGTGGCTGAATAGCTCAAGATGTAGAGGAATTCCAGCTGAGCTGGATCCAGCGACTTTTTAAATGACGTCACTGGGTCCCGGCTTCTCTCTACCTTACGCTTCCACTGAATGTGCTCACGCTGAATGTGAGTTTCACACTTCGGTTCCACATGGTGCCAAGGTGGCTGCAGGCAGCTTCAGACCTACACCCTGCCAAGTTCAAGTAAATTTTACAAATCCCACAGACTTCACCTCACTGATTCTGATGGGCACATGCTCAACTTCCAACATCATGATGACTGGCTCCCTTGAGTCTGAGATGCAGGAGCTCCACCAGAAGTCACAAGGACTGGTGGAGATCTCTGCAAGAAACCCAGGAACTCTTACAGAAGCGGGGGTGAAGGGAGTAATTTGGGCTGCAGAACTGACAGATGCCCATTACACACTCTGCACACATACTTTAGTGGGGGAACCAAATTCCAAGTGCAGCGAGGTTAATAATACAACAATTGCACAGCCTAAGCCAGCTGTGTAATATCTGATATTTCCTTTGTTTAACATAACCTTGAGCTGCTGGATGTATTCTGAGCCTGTACGCAAATTTATCATCCCAAATATCTTGAGTTTAAGTTGACATGAATGGTTTTATGTTTGAGACCTCTCTCTCTTTAAGAGATTTTTTTCTTAATTGAGTCCTGTTATATCTAGGATGGGTCTTCCCCTACAAGCAAGACTCACATCTACTATCCATGGTGTGTAAATAGAAGTTGCATGGTGACGGCAAAATGCCCATGAGGACAACAACAGGCATGTGGTACTGTGAGTGGTTTCCACACTAGTGTAAGGAATGCATGCCTCTTAACTTCTTCTACCCCAATGAAAATTAGGGATATGGATCTTTATGGGAAGTAACATGATAAGGGCTGCAACTATAAGCCACTGAGTAAACTTAGAAGAACTCCTTATTCTTAAGACCAAGTGTTCATCCTTCAGGGTCACTACCCATGAGAAGCTTGGGCTTTAGGTGCTCACCTACAACTTTTTCAAGCCTTCAATTACTTCCCTTTGCAGTTCAAGTAACTGAGCTCCTCTCCAAAACCTACGTGCCCCATTTTGGGGTCCCTATAACTTCATGAGCCCCTTCTTTGGGCAACTTTCCACCATCCTAGCCCCTCTCCCTGTACCATTCACCCACACGCATTCCTTTTTCTGCAGTTCTTCAAACAATGCAAACCCTCTGTCTCTCTCTGCTCTTCCCAACATCAATAGGCCATATCTGGCCCCTCTGTCTTCTCATGAATAGCTCTTTTGTTTTCTGTTCAAATAACTCCTCAGAAATGCTTTGTGCTCTTCCCTACCTAAACTATCCCATGTCTTAAATATTTATTCAACAAATATTTCCTAAGTATCTACTATGTGTCAGGCACTATCATAGGAACTAGAGATACTAAAGGAACTTCTCAGTCCTTTGTGAAGTCTTAGTTTCTTTCCCATACATTTCATATCTTCTGATGGCTTTATTTATTTGTCCACTTGTTTGTTGTTATTTTTCTGTCCTCCCACCAGAACATAAGCTCCATAAGTGCAGGAATCATGTTTGGTGTATCTCTACTTTAGACACTGAGCAGATCCTCAGTAAACTTTAGTTGAATGAAAGGAGACAGACTGGGGTGTACTCATGATACATACACCAAGAAGTGGATGAGAGCTGACAGTAGGAATAATATCTGTGATTAAGGAAAGATCCACACAAGAGTGTAGGATTTATCCCATGGGGAACGGTTTGCATGGCCAAAATGTGCTGCTCATATTAAGCTGCAATAAGTTTGACCTATGATCATAAGATCATGAGAACACACCCATCAGATAAATCTAGAAATATTCCAAAATGGAATCCTCAGTTTGTGGAGGGAGGCTGTTCTGCACAAAGACCTCATGGGCATACTCTTTTCAAAACTAGCATTTCTGTCACCTGGTAAAAGAATTTGATATTTTACAGCAAGGGGATCATTTTGTTCAGCCTGTGACTAATAATGTTTAAACATTTGCAATGCTTCAGTCACTGTGCTAAGCACTTCACGTGCATTAATTTGGTGAATTATTACAATAGTGTTATAAGGTAGGGTTGTTACTAACCGCATCTTAAAGAAGGGCAAACTGGGCAAAAAGAAGTTCAGTAATGTAATGACCTCAGCTGGTAAGTGGAAGAATCAGGGTTTGAACCCAGACTGCATCCTTACCACTACTCAATACTGTCTGTTCTAATCTCCATTAAATAAACATAGAAAACAGGGCTCAACAAGCTTTACTAGCTTGACCTTGTCCACACCATTAGCAGCTTCCCATGTGAATACCCATGATGAAGTTGAACATTATTAATCATTAACACTTTAGAGTAAATGTGAGTTTAAAAACCTTGGAATGGCAGGCTTTTATAAGGAGAGGGGGAGAATTTAATGATAGAACACAGGAAAGAGGGCAAGACAAACTCGGAAGTGGTGACAATTTCCACAGAAATGGTGCTATCTCTGGTGTGAGTTTATTAGGAGGCTGTCTGCAGGATAGTTCTAAGGGCAGGGTCCCCTTCGGTTAGAAAGCAAGCATCCATCGCTTCTCGGCCTTTTGGCTAAGATCAAGTGTAGAAAGCAGGCATCCCAGGACTGATGGGCTGAGCAAAAGCACCACGGTGTTAGGTAGGAACGGTAAGCTCCATCAGATCATAAAAACGGCTAAGCTTACTGCCTTGGTCTTTAATTAAAACACCACATCCAAACACTGAGACACAGGCACTTACAAACTTGTTCACACATTTACAAAGAGGCCTGGATGATTAAATTCCTCATTTGTTCTTTCAAAGGAAGAATTCTGTGATTGCGTAACTAGATGAATTAAATGACCTCTAAAGTCCTTCTTGCCCTGAGATTCCACAATACGGCAAAGGAGTCACTCCGAGAGCTCCATTTCTCCTTCAGCATACACTCTTGAGGAGCCTCATACACCTCATGTAAGATATAATGGAAACGTGTTCAAGCCTTCAGAGGGAAATATATATGGGAAGAAAAATGGATGGTAGAATTAAAGAAGCAATGACATTGTTTGCTGCCACCCTGGCAAGACCTAGCTGAATCAAGAGGGGGAGGAGGGCTGGAGGAATGCAATTTTACTGCAATATTTGTATATTATTTCTATCTTCCTCCACAAATAAGATGATGATTGGATTCAAATCACATTTCAAACAGGATTCACCGCTGAAATGTCAAAAATGAGGTAGCACTCAACTCTTGCAAAACCTTGAAATCTGTTCCATAAAAGGCAATTTCAGCATAAAGCATGGTTAACCTTGAATAGTTAGATTAATGATCCAGCACCTTTCAACTGAGCGCCGATGAATAAACAAAACTTTACAAGCAAATTTAGCAACATCTTAGAAGACGAAAAGCAAAACCAATCCAGAGAGATGAATGGTGGTAAAATGGAAACATTTTGGGGCAGAAAGAGTGATCACAGTAGTCAATGTACTGCAGAGAATGAAAAATGATCTCTTCCCTGAAAATCCCTACCCTGTGGAGGATCCATTCTGCTCAGAAACAACAATAACAAACAAATAAACCAATAGACCTCCCCCATCCTCATATTAATTTCTTGTACTTCGAAAATTGGTGTAAAATCTGTGGTCATAAAACCACTGAACTTCTCTGACTGTTGTGCTGTTCTTCTAGAAGGAATGTAGTGTATTCAATGTGCTGATCTTGTTCCTACTAAGCAAAAGCAGCAAGATGGGAAAGAAAACTGCATCACTGCCCAGATGGCCTCAGGACAGAGAGAAAAGACACACGCCATGAGCCTGTGTCCCCGAGACCACATGGCATCCTGCATAGGGTATCTGACAAAGGAGGAGGAGAGGCAAATGACACCAAGTTTAAGAGATTCAGCTTTAGCTTCACTGTGGCCATAACCTCACTCAAGTCTGACATCTACTTCATCCAGACTGTATTAAAATTCTTACTTTAAAAATAATAAAACCAGATCATTCCCTATAATATTAAGCAAAATTACAAGGAATGAAACCCACACCATACGCTCTTTTTGGAGAAAGCATAAGAATCAGTCAGCACATGTCAGCAAGTCACAGGGCAGCTAGCACGCACTTGTTGGGCACCAGATGTTGAATGCTCCTGCTCACTCTTGGGAATCTGCTGCCTCTGCAGCTGAGCCCAAACTGGCTGCTGCTCAAATACTAGCCTCTCAGAAGCTGGACTTTTCTGAGTCTATCATGCCCCTTCTCCTCTTTTGGGTAATAACTTACACTTAGCAATGTTCTTGGGAATCGGAGCTATTTTCACTCCCTTACATGAATCTAGGCGTCTCTCCATTACACAGATAAGACAGCTAAGGCCTAAAGAGCTGGAGCAACTGGCTCAAGGTCACACTGGTCATTAGGGGGAGGGTCAAGATCTCATGACACCAAATCTTGTCTTTAATTTACTATCCTTCAGCGTGGCTTCTTTCCCACTCTGCAGGAAGAAGAAAGTGCAAAGACAGCCTATGCATCTTCTTCTCTTCCTTCTCCAACATTAAAGAGGTGTTTACTATGTTGCAGGCACCACGCTGTGCTTTAGAACAGGGGCTGGCAAACCAGGGCTCTCAGACCAGCAATGTGCTGCTTGTTTTCATAAACCCACAGGATAAGGATGCTTTTGCAATTTTAAATGGCTGGGGGAAAAAACTCAAAAGAAGGATAATATTTGATGATATGAAAATTATATGATGTTCAAATTTCAGCAGCCATAAATAAAGTTTTATTGGAACACAGCCATGCTCATCCATTTGCATATCACCTACGGCTGCTTTTATGCTGCTAAGGTGGAAATGAGTAGCACCAGAAACCCTATGTCCCATAAGCGTAAATGTTTACTATCTGGCCCTTTATAGAAAAAGTTCACAGAATCCTGCCCTAGGAGACAGCAACAGACAGGCAGAGATGGTTTGCCCTCATGAGTCTGCAGTGTAGCAGGACAGTTAGTGAACCCGGGTCGCCAGACTAGGAGCCGACCAGGTGAATCCTCAACCCCGTGAGAGGGTCCACCGGCAAGAATATGTAGGCACACAATGCAGGCCCATTCCCAGCTGTGACAGGCGCCCCCAAGGGCATGACAAATTCATCTGTCCCATTGGCAAATAGGAATAATCTTGAACTGGACAACCCAACAAAGTGTTTGACATCCAATATGTAGAGTCCAGATGCTAGAACACAGCTCAGTAGTAACATCCTAAATCTGATTCTCCTTCTACATCATCCCTCCTAGCTAAAAAGTTTAGTGGAGTCGCTCAAACTCCTGAGCTACAACTCGGTGAGCTCTGACCTCTCTCTTCCTGCTTCCCCACAAGGTCCTAAAATGTCTATAGAACCTATTCCCTATCTATCTCAGATGAGCCCTGTTGTCTCCCATCTGATTTCTTCCAATAACCTCCCTGATGCCCCCACCTCAACCCTGCAGGTATTGACTCTCTGATACGTCCTATAAAACATTTCCTCAGTCATCACTGTTCACCATACATCTCCTAGCCAGCTTACAGAAAGATGCTTGCAATGAGAAGCAATCACTGAAACACATAAAAAAGTGATAGCCTTTTGTTTCCTCATCCAACTGACAAAAGCTAGAAATATCAGTAATATCCAGTGTTGGCAAGGGTGTGTGAAAAGAGGCTCTTTTGGATGTTGTGCAGTGGGAGTGGAGCGGGGGATCCAAACTGAAGAATCAGTTGTAACAGGTAATTTGGCTTTGGCAAGGCTTATTGAAATGTATTATATGTTTCCCTTCAGCACAGCATCCCTCTTCTTAGTATCTATTTTAGGGAAACACTACATATACTCTCAAAGAGATTTATTCAAGGATACTCACTAATGCTTGTCAGAGGGGAAAAAGGAAAAAGAAAGAAACAGCCTAAGCAAGCACTCTATTCCACATCCAGATTCAACTGAACGGTCTGTGACTTCAACCACCATTTGTTTTCCCCTAGAACTTGAACTCAGGTGCCCCTCTGTGCTTCCATCTCTAGACCATCTGGTTGTCCATTTTCTCAGGGTCTAGACTAAGATACTGAACTAGTCTGTATTAGAATAAAGAAAGGCTCATAACACAGACCCACGTCATTCTAACTGCAGGGTCAAAAACCTCTGCTGTGTCCAGGGCTGCCAGCACCATGGTGTTCTCCCCTTCCCAAGGACAAGGAAAGTCCACAATTTGACTGTTCTACTCACTGTTCAGTTCCCAGGGCTTGGAGCACAGAAGACACCCAATAAAATCTCCCTGCTGAGCCAACTTCTTCTCTCATTCTCCATATGGCTATTTAAAGCACTGTCTGCTTTCCTCACATCTTTGATCTCCCCCACCTCTCAAGACACCTTATGCTTCAGAAGAGAAAATAAATGCCAACAGAGAAAAACCTTCTCCCAATCCTTACTATAAAGAGTATGGACATCCTCATATCCAAACTTGCTTCTTCTGTCTTCAGTTATGGGGGAGTGGGGAAGAGACAAGTGTCCCCTCTCTCCTCTCTACCCTCTCCCTTGAGGACCCTTGCTCTTTCAGAGAAAAACTCTCCTAAAGCATTTTGGCATCTTTGAGACATTTCTGAATGTCTCGATCTAATGACCTTCTCTTGATCTCATGCCTACATCTGCCTACTAGTGTAAATCTCCCCTCTCTTTTATAACAAAGGTTACTGAAACAGTCTCTATGCCCTCACCTTCCATTTGGTCCTCAAACCTACCACCAGCCTGCATCTGCCTATATTTATCCTACAGCATCAGCTATACCTTTCTTGCAGCTAAATCTTGTGATTATGTCCAAACCTCATATTCATGAAATATTTGACAAGAAGGAATCTTCTCATAAATCGTATTCCCTTGACATCTATTCCCTAACACTCTCCTGCTCTTCCTCCTACCACTCTGCTTACTCTTGGTTTTTCAGTGGGTTTTTCCTTGGTTGTCCTATAAACTCTGAACGTCCCTCCCCAGCCTTCTCTCCTGGGTAAGGCGATCACATAATTTGCTTTCCAAATCAGGACACATTGAAATTTAATGTGGGCACTATCAGAAATTATCCTGGAGCATCAGGCAAAAGTCAAAACATCCTGGTTCACGAAGATGTGTGGCTACCATAACTCTTAGCCACCTTATCTTCTCATTCTGCTTCTCTCCCAGGGAACTATCTTCCACTCCCAAGGCCTCAGAACCATAACTCCTCTGATGATTTTTCATCAGATAGATACATAGAGCAATCCTCATTTGAATCTCCTATAGGAGCCATAACCTCAAAATTTCTACAATGAGCTCAGATGTCTTTCCCCCCAAATCCAAGCCTGATTTTCTGCAAAAGTGACTCCCATGCATTCAAATACCAAATTTAGAAATCTAGACATGATCCTTCTTCTTCCTAGTTCCTAACACTCAGTCACTAACTCTTCCCATTTACTGTGCTCTAAGCTTTCATATATATTATTTCTCAAATGTTCCTTTCCCTTTCTAGTGCCAATCGTCTCCCAGTAAGATTAATGCTCAGATTCCAGCCTCCTCCTCTTACCTCCATTTTGCATACCCCCTTCTCCATCCCTGAATCTCTTAGCACACACTAAGAAGAGTAATCCCAAAGAACCATTCAAGAGATTTTACAAATATGATCATTATAGATTGGAATAATGGCAATGAGGGAAATAAAGAAAATGTTCAGATCACACACTATGTGGGGGCCATAAACTTTAATCAGGGAGACCAGTGGCAGTTTCTCAGAGGGGATGAAATTTGTGTTGAAGCTTGAAGGATAAGAAGCTAGCCACACAATAGAAGAGCATTCTAGGACTAAGAAACAGCCATTGCTAAGGCCCTGCAGCAGTGAACACCTCAGTTAGAAATAGGAGAATATGGAGAGACTCCTACATCACCAGATGGCCCAACTGAGAGGTGGCTGGGTAAAGTCTGATACCTTTGCAATGACAAGTTGGTACACCAAGACCAAAGCGACAAACTGCAATCCCAACCTTTCTAAGCAACCTTGATTGTAGTCACTTTATTATTTTATTTTATTTTTTAAGATTTTGTTTATTTATTCATTTGAGAGAAAGCATGGTGTTGGCCATAGGGCTAAATTCCAGGACCTCAGGATCATGACCTGAGCCGAAGGCAGACACTTAACCAATTGAACAACTAAGGTGCCCCAACTGGATCCACTTTAAACATACCGACCAGCAGATACAGAAAAATGCCAAGGGAGTTGTCAAGCAGGAATGTGGCACTAGCTTGTTGGGTCTTGGTAGCCCTCTCACCAATGCGCCCCAGGTCCCTTAGTGGTAAATGGATGAAGACAGAGTGGTGGGTGGCAGCTGTGTTTGAGCTAGGGGCAGTGGAGCTCAAAGGCTCAAGGAGCTGTGCAATGACAAGCATTTGCTGCTGGAAGCCACCATCCCAAACAATGAAGGCTCTGGTGGCAGAGTCTCCAGCCCAACCGTTATCAATGATCCATCACCTCAGACTGGAGAAGGGTGGAGCCCTCTCTCAACACCAGTGGTCTCCTGGGAATGAGAAGAGACAGAAGCACAGAAAAGGAGTCCCTGATGGCCTTCTTTGGTTAAAAAAAAAAAAAAAAAAAAAAAAAAAAAAAACAAAACAACAACAACAACAACAAAAAAAAAAACAATTAAACACTGGGATTAGTGACAATACATACACTGAGGGCATAAAACATCTTTAGAAAGTGCCCCTTTGAGCTAGACAGGGGTTTTCCAGCTCAACTAGAAGTAGAGCGGCCAAAGCTTCCATGTGCTGAGAATCCACGCCTGGGATGCTTCATTCTATTATGTGTGGCCTACCACTCCATTACTGCCTCTATATAAAATTACATTCCTGATTAAAATTTTAGTGCCAAACATTTTATATGATTACAGACAGAAAGTCAAAATTTGCATTTAAATAGACATATTAAAAACACTCTGCGAGGAGAGAAGGACAGCAAAGCAATCTTGAGGAGTCTTTTAAGAGAGGGTGAGGCACCCTGGTGAGGATTTTTCATTTCTGTCAACACAGACCCTGACCCTTCTGAAACTCCACCAGAGTGCATGGTGCACTAGATTCTGCTCAGACGTTACTACTCAGCTCTCCTTAGCCAAGACTTGACAGAGTCCACAGGGTTATCATTTATTCATTCATTCAACAGATGTGCATTGCCTACTCTACTGGGTGAATAGTATCCTCCCAATCTTCATGTCCCCCAAGAACCCCAAAATGTAACCTTATTTGGAAATAGTGCCTTTAGAGATGTAATTGAAGTAAGATAAAGTCATTTTGGATTAGGGTGGGATCCAGTGACTGACATCCTTTTAAGATGCCAGAGAATACACAGACACAAGGGGAGAAGGCCATGTGAAGATGAGGGCAGAGATTGGAACAATGTGTTTACAAGTCAAGGGATGCCAAAGATTCTTAACAACCAGGAGAATCTAGAACAGGCAAGGAAAGATTTTTCCCAAAGCCCTTGGAGGGAGCATGGGCCTGCCAACACTTTGATTTCAGATTGAGAGTCTCCTGAACTGTGAGAAAATAAAGTCCAGTTGTTCTAAGCCATCAAGTTTATAACAGTTCTTGGTGCAGCCCTACGACCCTAATGCAGTGGTCATGAAACTACTATGTTGAGCTCTATCCAAAGAATGGTGTCCTTATAAGAAAAGGTAAATTTGGACACAGGGTAGACAAAGCACAGATGGAAGACAAGGTGAAGGGACACAAGGAGAACGCCATGTGACAACCAAGGTAGAGATTGCAGCGATGTGTCTACAACCCAAGGAACATCACAGATTTCTGGCAAACCCCCAAAGTTTGAAAAGGCAAGGGAAGATCCTCCCCTAGAAACATCAAAGGGAGGACAGCCCTGTCAACACCTTGATTTCAAACTTCTGGCCTCTAGATGTGTGAGAGACAACATTTTTGTTGTTTTAAGGCACCCAGTTTGTCGTACTTTGTTAAAGCAGCTGTAGGAAGATAAAACACCTGCCCACCAAGAGCCAGGCTAGGTGCTACAGACACAGCAGTGAATATAAATGACAAAGCCACTGATCTCATGGAAATCAGAGTCTAGTAAGAGAGAGAAACCACTCAAAGAATCACAGAAATCAATGTAAAATTGCAACCAGGATAATTGCTGTAAAAGAGATCATAATAAAAGGAAAACTTATATGGAAGGGGTTGGGTTTGCTTAAGTAAGTCATGAAATGGATCCCTATAAATGTGGGACAAGTGAGGTCAAATAAGGAGATGGAGTCATATTAAATGCAGGGGAGGTGGGAACTGGGGCAGGGAGGAGGTAGGGTGGATAATCTTCAGCATAGGCTCACCTGCTGGTCCCCAAAACCACAGGAAGGTACCTATATGGTAATACCCTCTTAGACCCTGGACAGTAAGGGGCCATGTTCTCACTTTAATTCAGGGGACAGGAGGTAAAAAAAGTAGGAAAGATTCTTCCCATAATGGATACCCTTTGTGTTGAGATCCTGGAAACTTCTGGGTACTATTTCAGCTCTGCCACAAACCAGAGTGGAATGACTTTAGGTTAATCAGTGGTCCTGTGAGGTAGGCCTCAGGGTTCCCACCTGGAAGAGGAAGATGCTGGGCTGGCCTGCTTCCAAGGGGCTGTCCAGTGATGGTGAGACTGGACCTCTCAAGTGCATCCTCCTGTAAGGTATAGGGTCATACCATCACTGGACGGGCAGAGAATATACAGTGGTCTTTAATGGAGCGTTTTCAAATGAGCCTAAACCACACAGCCTCTGGCGTCTTCTCCCTGCCCAGAAGTGATCACCTGCCCCAAGATGTCTAAAAAATGCCATACATTCTCTTCTCTTGGCTTTGCCTTAGGGGACATGAAATACTCAAGAGCTGTACCCAAAGATTATGAACAGGTTTGTATCCTTCATAGAACCATAGTCTTTGTTAGTTAAAGGGGAGGTTAACATGGGGTAAAGGTGGGTTCTTCCACAGTGGGGAAAACAGTGGCCAATAAAAACTTTTGGAGATGGACATGGAGAATTCCCTGCGAAGGCCACTTGTGAAGTTCACAGAAAATACGCCATTTCCATTAGTGTTTTGGCTACAGAACCTCAACGTTTTGCACCACAAAACACTTCCTCCCCAAAAGAAATGATTTCTGATACTGCCTCTACACACACTCCTCAGATCTGGCAGTCTCAAGTAAGGAATGTTAAAAAAGGAGCAAATAGGAACTCAATGCAGCAATAGCTCAGAGTCTTTGTTCTGCAGGCTGTTTTCACACTTCCTCAGGCGAATGGATTTTTAAAACTGCCAGTTGCTAACAGGAATCCCACCTCTTCAGACTGATAAGATAAATCTTGACAGCCTAAGAAATCTTTATTTCACTCAGAAGTTATTTGTTCCCATCTCATGTTTGCAGATTAAGAATAAAAATTGATTTGACTGCAAAGGAAGGCATTTTATAATTCAGATTGCCCCCAATGTACGATTACTCAACACCAACCCGTGGCAGTAACAATTGCTTGTTTCCTGGCTCTGGGTGGGAGAATGTTACTTTTGTACAAGGATATTTGGCCAGGAAGCAAACAATCTGGGAAAAGACATTTTCAGCTAGAGTGATGTCTCTACATGTTCTTATCCAAATTAGAGAGCATCTCATCTTCTGTTCTAAGCTTCAATTATGAACCAACTGTAGCCACAAAAAGAAAGCATAAACATACATACATATATATATATATGTGTACACACACACACACATGCACACACATATGTATATACATACTCATATATAGTCAAAATTGGGATTCCTTTCTTTTCATAATATCAGTGTGAGAAGAATTTGCTATTCATTTCACTGCTGTGGGAAAATAAAAAGAGATGGCTAAAATTATGTTATTACAGAACACGGGCCATTTAAAATACCCATCTTCTATCAACTCCTAAAGGAATTCCTTCCAGCCACTTCAACTGCTGATCATGAAATGGCCCCAAATTGTGTGTTAGAACCCAAACACTGGTTCCAAGGCAAAAGTTTGTTCCCTGATTATGTCATCTGGTGAATAATTACAAGACTGCCCAAGGCCCATCCATTCTTAAAATACCTGCTAATTTAAGTAGTCTAGTGATTAAATGATCTCGGGGCAAATGTGTGTCCAGAGAGAATGAATCAAGCCAATACTCACTGCTGAAAAACCTGATAAAGCAGCTTCAGGTTCTTTGATAGAGCAGCTAATATGCTTGCTGTTGCTGTAACTGACCAACTGACCTACTGACAAATTGAGTATTAAGTACTTCTCACATGCCAAGCACTGTGGTGGATACAAATTCAAAGATGAATGTCAAAGGTAAATTCAAAGATGACTATCATGGTCCTGATAGTTGTATTTAGACAATCAACAGATCTTGAATGAATATTCTCTATAAAACCACATGACAGGGAGCATCTGGGTGGCTCAGGTTAAGCATCTGCCTTTGGCTCAAGTCATGATCTCAGGCTCCTTGGATTGAGCCTGACATCATGCTCCCTGCTCAGGGAGGAGCCTGCTTCTCCCTCTGCCTGCCACTCCCTCTGCTTCTGCTCACACTCTCACTCTCTCTGTCAAATAAATAAATAAAAGCTTATTTAAAAAAAGACCATATGACATGAAAATGATGTATACAACAGTGTTTGGCCTCAGTGAACATAGAAGTATAACCAAAAATTTTGTATATTGATTAAAAAAAAAAAAGGCATGTAACCCCCTCCCTCCCACCCAACGATCCTTTCATTTAACCTTCCAACTAGTTATCTGTGCTTCTACTCACTCTTTCTCCAAATCATTCTTCCACCCAACCATCTTCCATGAAACCATCCTTTCCCCCAGTAATCTCACTAACTGGTATTTAAGCATCTATTGTGACATTCTCCTAAGCAACAGGGATACAAACATGGTTACAAGCATAAAATCTCTTTCCTCAATGATCTCACAGCCTGAAAATAGCTAGTCTTATTTTTTTATCATTGATAAAAAATGGTTAGTGTTATCAGATATGCAAAAAAATTTGGGGGGGGGGGGGAGATGCCTGGGTGGCTCAGTGGTTGAGCGTCTGCCTTTGGCTCAGGGCGTGATCCTGGAGTCATGGGATGGAGTACCGGGATGGAGTCCCAGATCGGGCTCCCTGCAGGGAGCCTGCTTCTTCCTCTGCCTGTGTCTCTGCCTCTGTCTCTGTCTCTCATGAATAAATAAATAAAATCTTGAAAACAACAACAACAATTTTTTAACCTAGAAAATACATTCTGGGAATGCTCTGGGTAAATAGGCATTCTCATATATTACAAGAGGCATGTAGTCCTTATGGAGGGATATTTGGCAATATCTAACACAACTATGCATGCATTTACCTCGTTATCCACCAATCTTACTTCTAGAGATTCATTGTGACGAGACCCCCTCCAACAGAAGGCAAGACAAACAGAGAAGCTGATTCAAGGGAGGAGTGTTTGTCATTACAAAATGTTTGGTAACCACCTACATGGGCACATAGGAGTTTGGTTCAATAATATATGGTCATTTGAATAGTGGAGTATTATGTAGCAATAAAAAAGAATGAGCAAGATCCCTGTGGACATCCCCTATAAGGTATGCTTACTGCTACAAAAAATTTTGTCACAACTGCCAGAAGTGGATCTTTTATGCAAGGATGTGGATGGAGCACCTAAATGCAGAGGGCTGACATTTTACATATCTTAAAAGAACAAGTTGTATGATGGCTTTGTGCTTGCTTGCTAATAAGTGTGCATAATAAAGGGAAGAAGAAGTACAGAACTGATGGTGTACTGCCGTACTCGTAAAATAGAAGAGAAATAAGAAAACACACACAGTTGTTATTTTGGTGGGAAAGGACAGGAGAATAAACCAAAAAGTAATGAAAACAATTATTTATAATAGATAAGTGGAAATGGAGCTCAAGTATTTGGAATGGGTGAGTGACATTTTGTGAGTGTAACTTCTGAATCACTTGGACTTTTGGAATGATCATAATGTTTGATATACACAAAACCAAATCAAAGAAAATTAACATGGATGAAAGAAAAAGTAATAAAATGGGATATAAACAGAAAAATCTATCTGTATTTCAAATGAATAATATATAACACTAAAAGAGGAAAAATGAACTAACTCATGTGACTTTAGAACGTAACATTTTAAATATATACATTCATACTGAAGATATAATAACTGTAAGCCAATATTGAATGCTAGTTGGCAGGTTTGTTTTTCAAAGTAGCATGGGTTAACATTTTGGAACTTATTTTCTGTGTATTCTAGGACTAAGTAAATAAGTAACTGTGGGATCCAGGTTCCACTGTTGGGGAAGGAGGCTATAAATATACAAAGGAGAGAGGATAGGATAAATCTTGTGTTGTTACATTAAAATTTGAGGTATCACATAAATTCACGGCTTTTCAAAGATAGATAGATATAGATGTCTATGTGGCAAGAGTATGTTTTTTACTTAGCTCTGCCCATGTTGTCTATTTGGAGAATCTGGACACCATGAGTACCTAGAACTTTGTTTCCAACTACCATTCTCCATTAAAAAGGAAAAAGGGCTCCTTAGACAAATTTCTGGTTCTCCAGCTGGGGCAGAGTCAGTACAAGATGGGCCTGTAACATTTTGTGGTGCCAAAAGATGAAGATGTCATCAAGGAATGATGGGGACATGCCAAAAGGACACAGAAGCCAGCATGAAGGGGCTCCTAGTGACCAGATCTGGGGCAATCTGAACACTGAAACAAATAATGACAGGAACAGATTGCAACTCACTGAATAAAATATGAATTCATAACCCTATACTGAAACAAATGGTTAAATGAATACATAAGGAAAAGGAAATAGAATGCCAACTAATATATGTACGTGTGATGGGGTTAGAAAAGCCATCATGTGACAGCCATCAGAGTAATAATTACTCAAGCAAGCATCATCAGTGGGTGGTAAAACTAGGTTGATGGCAAACAGGCTATTTCCAAAGTCTAAGAGCATTTTCTCCTAAAACGACTTATTAATTACAACAGGAAACATTTTAGTGGAGATATCTGGAAGATACCATCTGAACGGAGTGATTCAAGATAACGTCCCTGATAACGGCCCAAACCATCACATGTTTCTTAATATGACATGGGGGGAGAACAAGTGGATAGGCACTCTTGTAGTATCTCTGCCTAGAACACCTACCCTGAGTCAAATCTTGAGGAAACAGCTGAAAAACCCAAACCAAAGATTATTTACAAAATCATTGTTTGGTCTGTACTCTTTAAAAATGTCAAGATTGTGAAAGACAAAGCAAGACTGTGTTGCTGTCCTAGGTTAAAGGATACTAAGAAGACCGGACAACTACATAAAATACACGATGGACTGGATTCTGGGCCGTGCAAAACTGCCATCAAGAACATTCCCGGGACAATTGAGGAAGTTAAATAATGAACCATGGACTAGTTAATAGGACTGTATAATGTGTTATATTTCTTGATTTTGATATTGTATTGTGGCTGTGTAAGGTTATGTTCTTGTTCTAAGGAGTGACATATTCAAGTTTTCAAGGATGACAGGATGCCATGCTAAGATCTGGGATGGAGCCCCACATGGGGCTCCCTGCTCAGTGGGGAGTCTGTTTCTCCCTCTCCCTCTGCCCCTCCCTAATGCTCATGTGCTCTCTCTCATTCTCTCTTTAAAACAAATAAATAAAATCTTTAAAAAAAGAAAACACCCATTTCTTTTTCTTTCAAATCCCTTTTCCATTATTTTAATTAATCCCCTCAACTTTTCCACTGCCCCACTTTCTGTAGAGTACATGTGAAAAATAATTCATGAGTTCTTTAAAATTAGGGGAGTCTGGAGTAAGCATATCAATTTTTATTTATAAAAATGAATATGAAATATTTAAGACATATAAGCATATAATATAAAATACAAACACCTATTTTCTATACCAAGTTTAACATGATATTACCAATAGACCCCTAAATATATGTAGATGCATGTACATACATATATATCCTATGTATGAGTCGTACATAACCTAAGCAATATATCAATTTGTTTCACATTACTTTTCATGTTTTTAAACTTCACATCAGTGGTAACTCACCCATTTGCTACTTGTGGGTTTTTTTTCCCCAGCATTAAAATTTGAGATTCATCTACTCATTTATTTTTCACTCCTCAATAGTATTCCATCATGTTACTTTTCCACCAGTCACCTTTATAATCTCATTTTGATGACAGTTTAAGTTGTTTCTACATTGAAAAAAAATTAACAAGCCAAGCCATGCTACTACAAACATTAAAAAGGAAGACGAGTTTCTTTCTCTCTTATCCATTGATATGCCTCTTACATACAATCTTGACCTGGTATATATGACTAGTTAACAAATATTTGTGAGATAAATAGTAAATGAACCTACTGCATACAACAACCCCCGAAATGATAAGACATATGAACATATACTTAAGAGTGCAAGCTTCGATCACAGAGTAGAGAAACTATAAGCATGGAAGAACTAAAGAAGGTACAATGAATTAAAGAAAGATGTAGATACAGACATGTACACCTAAAGACCTGAGAAAGGGCAAATCAGGAACAAGCTCCAAAACTGTAATCACAGGGAAAAATACCCCAAAGCTAACATAGAGCATTTTGGTCTATGCGGCTGTAACTGGATCAGAGAACCATTATCTGCCAGCATGCCACTTCTCCATACCACAGGAGATCCATGTGGCACTGGATAAGCTTGGCTTCCAGGGGTGGATTCAGCACTACATTACATGCCTGGGTTGAGAGGATTTCAGCCAGCTGTGAGATCATTTTCAATATTTATCATTGAAGGTATACAATACAACCCTCATATGTGCAATTACTTGAAGGTCAAGTCTGGAGATAAACAGTCAGTGAAGTTGTCAAGTTTATAAAGAGAAGAAGAAGAAGAAGGGGCAAGATAGCTGGAAACAACCCCAAAGAGATCATGCAGTGTGGAGAGGATCACCCCACATTTTTTTTATGACTTTTCCCCCTACCCCCTTGCCAAATATACAAACAAGTCTTTCTTTGGGCTATTTCTACCTGCCACAATGATGTTGGATTTTCCCAAACCACTCTGCATGTAAAAAGTTCAGTTAGAACAAGGGTTTGTATTTCAAAAAACACAGAATTGAGAATTTAGGCAGTTCTAATAGCTAGGGATAGATAGGTATGGCTTTTGTGGATGCAATGCAGTTGTTCTGATTGTCTTTTAAAACACCCTGCTTTCTGGTCCTGGCACCAGAGTCACTCTTGTTATTGCAATCATCTTACCTGTCCAAAGGTACATCAGATAGCATGCAGGCATTGGTTTCCTTCATATGAAACCAAAACATCCCAGATTCCTCTCCCTTGCCTTTGTTACTACTTAATTTCAAATGCAAAAAAAATAAAATAAAAATCCAAGAGCCAAAGCTATAGTGACACAAAGACATGCTGATAATTCAATACAACCCAAGTCTGGGTTCCAGCTGCCAACATCAGGATTCCTACTTTATTCATTCTGCCCTAGTTTTATCACCTGGGTTGAGATGGAACTCCAGCCTTCTTTTCCAAAGCTGAGCCTGGAGCCACATGCTGCCAATGTGGAATGAGGAAGAAATAGAGGTATGCACAAATGCACAGCATGGAGAAGCCTAGGGATGTCTCACAAAACATCCCATCATCACATGCACTCCTATGGAAGACACACAGGAAGTGCTGACTACTGATGGTGCACACGCAGTTAGAAAACCCAAAAGTGGCACACATGCATGACATACGACACAGAAAGCCACTCTGATATTCCAATGAGATGGGAAAGGGTAGAAGCACATATTCCCAGGGTCAGAAGAAACCGGTATCCATTACTGGGTCTACTTCATGCTAGTTCTGCAAACATGAGGGTGTCATTTCAGTTCCCTGGGGTTTAGCTGACTCATCTGTAAAATAAAGATAAGAGTAGCATCTATTCCCTAAATGTGCTGTGAAGATCAACCTATGCAAAGTGCTTACAGAACAATCTGGCACATGGTAAGCTATTATTATTTATTGGTGTTCCAGCAAAGGCATCAGTGGTCTTTACCATGTCCATCCACCCACAGGATAATGGAAAGAAGATAAGGTGACTTAACCTTGTGTCCCAGATAACAAGTCCGTCTTACATCCTAAAATTCTAGCTTAGTTTAGGGTTGTTCACCATGGTCTCATATATATGATATATCTGCCACTGCTTTATAAGATCATTTGTTACATTATCTTTTAAGAATAGCATCCGTTTTAACTGTTGATTTAGGGTCTGTCAGTATTGAGATGTAAAGCTGGCACCTTTGTATTCTCCTACTTCTGATTTCACTATTTTGAAGAAAACAATTGAGGTTACCTTCAAAATTTCCAAGAAAAAATATACAATTGTACATTTGAAAAGTAGAAAAAGGGGGGGACGGGTTGGGAGACAGTGTTTGCAGTATTTGCAAAATGTCAAGGGAAATTTTATCAAAATATTTGCAATTCTAACTCTATAAACTGTGAATGTAAGAAGAGTCTTTAAATACAGATAGGTATTTATCTATGTTAATATATATACATATTAATGTTAATATAGATTTATATCTATATCCGTCTGTCTGTCTATCGAGAGAGAGAGAGAGAGAGAGAGAGAGAGAGAGAGAATAGCCACCATTCATAGCTAGAGACCTAGAGAAAGTTTAACAAGGAGCTAATGGAATTAAGATGCGACTTCTATTTCTAAAAAGTATTATAGAAAAAAATATCGGGCAGCCCAGGTGGCTCAGCGGTTCAGCATCGCCTTCGGCCCAGGGCCTGATCCTGGAGATCCAGGATCGAGTCCCACATCGGGCTCCCTGAATGGAGCCTGCTTCTCCCTCTGCCTGTGTCTCTGCCTCTCTTTCTCTCTATCTGTGTGTGTGTGTCTCTCATGAATAAATAAATAAAATCTTTAAAAAATATATCAAAAGGAGGAGAGAGTAAAAGGAAGATAATTAGTAGCAATGGAGGTAGTAGCTGCAACCCCCATTTATCAATGTGCTTTCTATATTCTAGGCATTGAGTTAAGCACTAGGTATAGGCATAGGTAACAGGTATAGGAGATAGAGATAGATATCCTTTAATTATTTCAACAATCCCACAAGTTTGACATTATTCTCCCATTTTACAGACATGGAAACTGATGTTAACTCCCTTGACCAAGGCTACTGAAGCTAAAAAGTGGTAGTGTCAGGATCAAAACCCAGTTTTTGGTGACTTGAAAAATCTGTGACCTTTTCACTGTAAAACAATGCCTCAAAACATGCTGAGAAGAGTCTGGAGGTGAGGCGGTCTGGTCTCATTCTCTGGGTCTCACTGCAAGAGAATACTGCATATCCCATCGCTCCCATCATTCCCATGCTCTACTCCCCAAAGACAGACAGACTTGAAGAAAAAAGATTTGAAGAATGTAAATGTGTACACATGTATATATACATATCCATCCATCCATCCATCCATCCATCTATCCATCTATCCATCTATCCATCCATCCATCCATCTTTTAACTATGTTAAGAACAGAGGACCCTACCAGACAGATTTATAGCTCCTATTCTGATAGCACAGGCAGACTGTTAAAAGGAAAGCTAATTTTTTCAAAAGCTCTTTTTTCTTTAAGGTGAATCCCATTTTAGGCTTATTAATTTTGATGGCTGTGCCTTTGCCAAGATCTCTCTATGAGACATTAGTCTAAGGAGGTTGCCCTCACCACTCACATTGTCACACACCCATATTGACATTTCTTCTTGTAGTTTTGGACAGAAGCAGGTACTGTGAACTAGGTAAAGATTACAAAAGAGTGGCACCCAACCCCGTTCCAGTTACTATGGGAGTTTTTCCCACCCTGCCTCTCCCTTTGCCTTCTGTCTGTCTCTCAAGTCAACAAACAAGGTAGACAGGAACAAAAGGTCTACCTTTTTAATCCAGTGGAATTTCTTAGATGTCCTTTGATGCCTGGGGATTGAGTATGCAACAGGGTGAGGAATTACACTCGGGGATGCTTCCCTCTGTTATTTGACCAAACACATAACATCAACACTAAAGAACTTGATGGACCACACAGACCCTCCAAATGACCGTGTGTCTCTATGAACGTGTGAGTACACACATGCCCATAGACACATGCACACACACTCACATGAACACTGGGAAAACACGGTCAGCTGAAGGTTCCCATCCAGGGCCCCGCATCAAGAAGAGACGAGGTCTGCTTAAAAAAAATAAGCTCCCTTGGAGTTTTACTCCCCTTGGCAAGGTAAGTGTTAAAAATAATAACGCTGAAGTTGTACTAAGTGTCTTAATATTGAGAGTAAGGGAGGAGGGTAGGAAAGAGGGAGAAGGGAGGCAAGAGAGGGAGACAGGGGGAGAGGAGAAAAAAACGGAAGGAAAACAGAAAAAAAGTCAAACCGTAACAAAAGTTTTTTACCTTGGCAAACCAAGTAACAAGCTTTAAGCAGGTAAAGGGCTTTATACTTTTTGGGGAAAGCACTTTTGCATTCTGCCAACATCTTAGCAGCACACCATTTGAAAAAGGTCCTATTTTTCTTGGCTTGCAAAGATAGTTGGACTTCTCACAACGGCCGGGAACAGACGCTGTGGCATAAGGATCCAAGAGGGGGTAAACCTTTCTTTCCATTCCAATGGCTTTTTGCCAGTGTTCACATGCAAAACACAGGCCACTATTCCATTGATGGTAAAGATAAGGCTTCTTTGGAAATAAGTCTATTTCAGACTACATTTGTGTTTCCTTATTTTTTTTAATATTTGCTTTTTATTGTATAGTAAAAGATTACACACGGATTCAGATTCTTTACCTATGTAGACCTAGTTTCATTTAATAAAACATCTCTTTCATTTCCTAAGCCAAAAATATCACAGAATCAGACAGACTTCATTAAAAAGTAACAAGGGGGTCTGATTTTACATGGACACAATTATTATTTCTGTCACTGGGTGTCAGTGAACAGAGCGATTGATTTTTATGTGAAATTCGTTTCTCCCTTTAGCCTGTTAGCTAAGCCCCAATGTGTTTTTTCTATTTAATCTTCAGAAACTTTAAAAATAGTATTTAGTTTCTAAATTGTTTTTTCTGTTGTTGTTTCCTTCAAAAATACAACACTCATTCTTGCCAGAAACAAACTCAACTGTACTTAAAATGGGAGCAGTTTGAATCTTAATTATAGAAGAAACAATTATTTAAACATATAAATAAGCCCATCAATCCAACCCAGCGCATCTCTAGATCATCCTCTGATCCCTTTGATAGTTATTTCTGTTTTCTTCTCTGCATCACTGGCCAACATTCCAATGAAAGATTTTGGGTTTTGTGGATATTATGTGTAAATATTTGAATTTATTTTTTCCTCAACTCTTTGTTTATGCCATTAAGCCATACCTTGGGATAAGATGTCATTAAGTTGTACTAATAGATGCTTTACTAAAGTTTATGACATAACTGAACACTGCATCTTCAAAAATTGGATGAAGTTGAGGATTTCTACACTTTCAATAGAAGTGAAAAATGCTTTTGAAGACAACTGAGCTTTAATGAGGCAGATGCAACTTGAAGTTCCTTTAACTAGGGGCACCTGGGTGGCTCAGTGGTTCTGCTCAGGGCATGATCCTGGGGTCCTGGGATCAAGTCCCACATCAGGCTTCTCACAGGGAGCCTGCTTTTCCCTCTGCCTATGTCTCTGCCTCTCTTTGTGTCTCTCATGAATAAATAAAATCATTAAACAAAATTCCTTTAACTTAAAAAAAAAAAGATTCTTCTATTGGATTTTCAAGTCTGTATTACATCATTTCATATTGAAAGATGCCTGTGCCAGCATGCCTTGAGAGATCCAAGTGATCATGTCAGCTTTTGCCCAAGGGATGCCATTCCCAGGTGGCAGCTATACAAACATGTAGCCTTGCTCATGTGTCACGCATTTGGAATGAGGGTTGAGCAACATTTAAGAAACAACTCGCTTATTTAGTCTTTATCACCTATTCATGCCTTGGCCTTCCTTCTTCAAAGTCCAGAGTAAAGGTCAAGAAGTCCCACCACTAACGTGATGTTGGGCTGTACTGTAAAATCCAATGAAAAATAAACCATGCGTTACCCCACAGGTCACTGCACAAGCATCAATAACAGGAAACTGTGAGCACCAATGACCCAAGCTGGACCATAACCAGTCACCTTCTGGTTAAAGCCATCACTATTCTAGTATCAATCTATGAAGCCATCCATTAACTCTGCCCTCTACCTTAACCTAATCTAATTTGCACGTTGTAGCAGAAAGCTGCTGTCAGGCAGCATCAGGTAAACTTAATTTCATGTGTCCTGGCACACAAATGCCTGGGCTGGTGCCAATGGATGACATATAAGCAGGTGGCCTCATAGCAGACAAGTTTAGCCCCTTGTCTCAGTCTAAGGAGCTCCTAACCATGCTTTTTTTTTTTTTTTCAATTCTATTGAAATTCCCAAAGCATTCTGGAAGCAGATCTAAGCATCACGGCATTTTAAGAGCTTTACCTTTTGTTAAGAGCTTTATGTGGACAAATTGGGCAAAATAAGGTATGGTGTACATGGGGGAAGGATGGGTGTGCGAATAGGAAAAATTCACAAATAGAAGTAATGTAAATTCATTAAATAAAGTTTTTATAATTTAAATTTTGATTTTTTCAGGGGGAGGGGCAGTGTGGGGCAAGACTTCCTTTCTATAGTCCAAAATAATACTCCAACATAAATGATTCTGTGCTTTTAGTGAAAATTGTAGTTACCCCTGAACTTGACTTCCAGTGAGTCAGAAAGGTTTGACTCAGTAGGCTAGAATGTAAGCTCCCAGAGATAAGGGCTTTGTCTGTTTTGTTCTCAGCTGTATCCTCAACTCAAAGAGCAGTGAGTGGCACACAGGACATATTCAGTAACTGTTCGCTGGATGCATAAATGTATGGATGGATGGATGGACGGATGAAAGGAAGGGAAAAAAGGAAGGGAGGGAAGGAGGAAGGGGAAGAGGGAGGGAGGAAGGAGGGAAGAAGGAAGGAAGAGAAGAGAGGAAAGAAGGAGGGAGGGAGGAAAGAAGAGAGGAAGAAGAGAGGAGAAAGGGAAGGAAGGAAGGAAGGAAGGAAGGAAGGAAGGAAGGAAGAAGGGAGGGAAGGTAGGAGGGAGGGATAAGGAAGGAAAAAAAGAAGAGAAAGAGGGAAGGAGAAAGGAGGGAGGGAGAGAGAGAAGGAGAAAGGAGGGAGGGAGGGATGGGGGGTGGGTCCCTGTATTCATTTTCCCTTCTTAGTCCTCTCAGTTCTGACTGTGCTCAGGAAACACTTAGGGACGTTTGCCAACTACGCTGATGCCAATGTCCACACCCAGACATTCTGATTCCAGCGGTCTGGAGGACTGAGGGTGGCTCCAAGTGCTGGCGGTTTGTAAAGCTCTCCAGATGATCCTAACTCATCAGTTTTTTTTTAGAACCTCTGACCAGCGTCTTTTCTCAGCATGCTCTGGTTATGTGCCCCGTGTCTGAGCTTGTGTCTACACTCGTCCATCAAATGTGCCCCGTGAGCAGTGTTTCAGGTATCAAAATCTTTCCTCCATTCTTGTCAACACCATGTCCCATCTCTTCTGTGCCCGTTTCCGTGACTGAAATTCACCTGATAACATAATTATCAGTTATTTTGCCAATACTTCACATCTGCAATATATAAGAAGGTGAAAATAAATTTAAAAGGGGACGGGATCCCTGGGTGGCGCAGCGGTTTGGCGCCTGCCTTTGGCCCAGGGCGCGATCCTGGAGACCCGGGATCGAATCCCACGTCAGGCTCCCAGTGCATGGAGCCTGCTTCTCCCTCTGTCTGTGTCTCTGCCTCTCTCTCTCTCTCTCTGTGACTATCATAAAAAATAAAAAAATAAAATAAAATAAAAAATTAAAAAAATAAAAATAAAAATAAAAAAATAAAAGGGGAGTGCCTAAGGATTAAAATTTTAGCCATGGGGCTCAGCTTGCCCTTTTCAGATTCCCGTCAAGTGAAAAATACACCTGCCTCAAGGAATAAAAGACAAGACATGCCAGGACCCTGTTAAGGCAAAGATGCCAGTCTTCAGTTTAAATAACTAGAATATACTTGGATACTTTGAGACTGCACATTATGCAGTGCACAACTGTAGGGGGTGCCATGTGCACTGCTGTCTCTGTAAAGGCACCCACAAACTTGTGCAGTAGAGTGGCCTTTTCCCACATCATCTTTGAAACACAAATGAACAGCTTCTTAACAACAAAGCATAATTGTATTAAAACCTACAATGAGCAAATGGTACTTCCATAAAGATTATTTTAAACTCTCTTGCAATTGCAGAATTTACTTTACAAAGCCTCTGTCAGATAATAGATGATCCATCCTTCCCCAGAATGCTATAACTGCATTATAATACTGGATGGAACTGAGTGGCATTCTCATGTCTATAAAACACAAGAGAGAATCTCAAAATGGTCCAATGTCAAACCACAGTAAAAAAGTTGAGATGTAAGCTGCAAATGTATCTATCTTTCATTTGGATTTTTTAAAATATTTTATTTATTTATTCATGAGAGATGGAGAGAGAGAGAGAGAGAGGCACAGACACAGGCAGAGGGAGAAGCAGGCTCCATGCTGGGAGCCCGATGTGGGACTTAATCCCGGGACTCCAGGATCACGCCCTGGGCCAAAGGCAGGGACTAAACCGCTGAGCCACCCAGGGATCCCCTCATCTGGATTTTTTTCCCCAAATATAATGTGGACAATGCACTTCAGAATATTAACATAATCTCAAAAATTTTGATTAAAAAGTTTTTAGTTCCAGCACTGCAGGTATAACAGCATTAACTATACAGTCAATAAAAGCCCAAATTTTCTTTGCAAAAATTTTAGTATGCTATGATCTCTTATAGGCAAGTTTTTAAGGCAGGTACACAGTGGAGGAAATTCTACAGAGAAATAATACACAATTATGTAAAAGTACAAGAAAGTATTTTTTTCCTATTTTCATTACAAGAGACAGGCTGAAATCTATATGTCATATTTTTTAATTGAAAACAAGAACAGATGCAGACTGGAAATAGTTCATAAAGCCACAGAAATGAACTAAATTGAATGCTACTCAAAGTTAATAATTCACATAATCACACACAGCACATTGAAAATAACCAAAATGGTTTCTCATGTTCTGTAATCACTACTTTCTCTAATTAACAATTTTTTTTAAAAAATGATTTTTTTTAAATCTTGGAGGACATAGATCACATCCCATTAATTTAATGATCTAATATTCCAATGCTAATGTTAAGCACTGGATGAAGGTTTATAAGTTCTATAAATACTATTAAATGGTTTCAAGTGCATTTTTAAAAATATCCACAAAGCTTTTCTTGGCTAGGATATGATGCCATGAGCTACACATAGTAGGTTGTCAAATCCTAGTTGGCTTATCATAGGCCAGATCCATTTAGGATGTAAGGGATTAGCAGACTGAAGGTCTGTAAAACCATTTAATTATGGAAGCAGCCAGCAATGGGAATAAAAGACAATGGATATGAAGAAATGTTTTCTAGATAAAGTGATTTTCATCATAGCCATACACCAATGGCAAAGCATAGTTAATAAGAGCATTGGGCTCACAAGAGACGTTTCTTTGGGCTTCTCTCATTCTGAGAATATACTCTAGCCCTGAAAATACCATAAAACACATCACAGGAAATCTTCCTATCAAGTGGCTGAAAATCTCCATCTTCAGTGATTAATGAAGACCATAAGCAGTCAGAAGACCCTTCTCAGCAACAAGCTGATGATTTACAATAAAAGACTGATTCCCTAGACCCAGGTGGAAAGAAAACTCAAACAATCCAGCTTCCATGGAAGCCGACAGAGCTGACAATAAACAAGGAGGAAAAGAGACTCCAGGAGCTCAGCCTTGGCTACTAACACATTTCAAACTCTGCATGCCCCTCACACATTGAATCTCCATACATGTACAAATTGCACTTCCTCTCTTTCATCCCCTTGTCCCATAAAAACAGGGAGATAAAAGATTCTTTTTTACCACTCTTCTCTAGGTTATTGAACAAACAGAAGCAATAGAGTGTAGCAATTGGGAGACTATCTCTAGAATCTGTAAGCCCTATTCTGAATCCTAGCTTCACCTCTTACTAGCCTGGCAAGCTTAAAATGTCACTTAACCTCTCTGATGTTAGGTTAAGTGAAACGAATAATAGTATCTACCTCCTACTGCTGGAAGGATTAGACATAATCACATAAAGCACTTAGCACAGAGTCTGGCGCATAATAATCGCTCAGTAAATGAAATATTCAAATTACTAATAATGGAAAAAATGAGATTTCTCAGCTTGATCTTTACCTATGGGATTGATTAGTGAATTATTAATCCAAACAAAATGTAAGCCCCCTCAATTACAAATATTACATTTAGGTGGCAACTTCTAATCTTTTTCTAAGACAAGACAAGGCCTGACAAGAGCTTCCTACCTTCTCACATCAAGAGGAAGTTAAATGGGAAATACTATTGCTTCAAAGTTTAAGTATATGCAACTGATTCCTAGGGGTAAAATTTATCGGGAATTTACCAGATGTCAGGCATCTTTAAAAATTCCTTACATTAAAAAAAAAAAAAATCCCTTACATGTGTTGATGAATTTAATCTTCACACAGTCCTCTAAAGCCAAATGTGTTTCCAGAGCCGAGGATGGAACTCAGAAAGCAAGAAGCACCATCGAGATCAAACAGTGGAGAAACCTGATAGATACTTCCTCAGTCAGGAAATCAGTGTTGCATCAACAATGAGAATTCATGTTGATTGTAGGTAGTGGGGGTTGGGGAGTGAAAGAGGTGAAGAGGATTATGAGAACACATATTACATATTGCAGTGACCACTGAGTAATATCTACAATTGCTGAACCACTACATTGTATACCTGAAACGAATAACACTGTGTTAATTATGCTGGAATTTTTTAAAAGTTAAAAGTTTAAAAAAAAAAAAAAAGGCAAAAAGCACGAGAGAGCATTTTTTTTTTTTTTAACGAGAGAGCATTATGCAGATCACTGACACCAGCATGAAAGCTAGAGACTCTGAAGAGCTCTTTCCAGCATCTAAACCCTAGGAATAGAAATGCTCAGGGCCAACAATACTTTCCCTACCCTCTCCAATAAGTTGGGTGTGGGTTGGGTTAGTGTTCTTGGAGTCTTGAGTAATAGTGTCCATTGAGAGGGGAGAAAGGTATGACTTCCTCAAACTCTAAGGACAGACTTCCCAATCATCTGGCTCCCAGGCTTTCCCTTGGCCTCACCACCCTCTTCATGCACCATTTTTCTTTTCTGTTTATTTGCTCAGGGACCCAAACTCCAGCAAGAAGGCTCATTTTCCCCCAGTGTGTTGAACAACAGCGTGCAAGGCAGCCAGATACTTGCCTGTGGCGGCAGCTGAGTGCTATCTGAAGCAAATGACAATAAAATCCACAAGCAGGGCACACAAGGGGAGGGTGTGGGGAGAGCTAGCGCTGCTACTGTTCACTGAATACTGCTCCAAGTAGCTGTCCCCAGGTGCAGAAGAGCAGAGTCACAGTTTAGTCTTGGCCCAAGGCACCAGAAGAGGGAATCCATCACTGGCTGCCACAAAAGTGATTGCCCATGGCTTTTACTTTCCTTTCACAGAGGTTGTTTTTTTTTTTTTTTTGGAACAATTTTTGATTTACAGAAAAACTGCAGAGTTCCCATTTCGTGTTCCCATCAATAATTTTCTTTATTATTAATGTCTTATATTAGTAGGTATTCTGCCAGACTAATGAGCCAATATTGATACATTATTATTATTGACTAACATACTCATTTGGAATGATTCCCTTGGTTTTCACCTAATATACTTTTCTTGTTCTAGGATCCCATCTGGGATATCACAGTAAGGGTAGTTTTGGTCATCACATCTCCTCAGGCTCCTCTTAGCTATGACCATTGCTCAGTTTTTGCTTATTTTTGAAGACCTTGATAGTTATGAAAAGTGCTGTTCAGGAATTTGTAGAATGCCCTTCAATTGGGATTTGTCTGATGTTTTTCTCATGATTTGATGGGGTGATAGGTCTTGGGAGGAAGACCACAAAGGTTAAGTGCCATTTCCATTACAGTATATCAAGGGTACCTACAATCAACATGAGTTCTCATTGTTGATACAACATTGATTTCCTGACTGAGGAAGTATCTATCAGTTTCTCCACTGTAAAGTTGTTCTGTCCTCTTCCTCTTTCCATATTGTAGTCTTGGGGGAAAAATCGCTATGGGTAGTCAACACATAAGAGTACAGAGTTATGCTTCATCTCTTTGAGGATGGGGTATGCACATAAATTATTTGGGATTCTGCTGCATAGGAGATCTGTTTCCTCTACTCCCAGCCCCCACCCCCATTAGTTTATTAAAGCATTTGTATCAGTATGAACTCATTTATTTTATACTTTGGGTCATAATACAATAATATCTGATTTTCTTGCTCAAAATGTTCCAGCTTTGGCCCCTGGGAGCTCTTTCAGACTCATCTATCACCCTGACATAGACCATCACTGTGTTGTTGAGTACTTCCACGCTTTCTGGCAGTATCAGATCCTCCTGTCTCATCTTGTATATTTTCTGTCCTGGTCCTAGAATCAGTCATTTTAAGGCAATACTGAGAAATGGTGTTAGAAGCCAAGACATGGATGCTAGGTGTGCTCACTGCTACTGGAGTGTCATTGCTTCTAGGTCCCTTCAGCTATGAGCAGAAGAAAACATATGTGTGTATACTAACCTGTGACTATCATTTGTGGACATCAATCTGTAGAACACCTGGACTTCAATGGATGGCCAATGCCATCTCAATGGCAACCTCAGAACTCTTACTTCATTCCACTGATTCATTCATGTATTCATTTATTCCTAGTTAATGAGTGCCTTTGGGTATTGTGTTAAATACTGAAGATGCAACACCAAGTTATAAAGACAGATGGATTAGAAAACTAGTGAGATTAGGGGAGGGGAAATATTCCAGACATAGAAACAGCATGTGCAAAAACAATTGAGAATGGAGGATGGCAGAAGGTAAAACCTCTGCAATGTGTTCTGCGGGATGATGAATGTTTGTGCATTTATTGTTCTCAAAAGGAAAGCTAAAAGTAAAAGGAGCAAAGTTGTACAACCAGGCTCTTTGTTGAAGGCAAGAAAAGCTGGGAGGACTCTGGAGAATGGCAATGAGTCATGTGGATGGTACCTTATAAGACATGAGCCCTCCGATATTGTTCTGATATTCACAAACATCTGCTAATTCTCATCATTGGTTTATGTAAATTTTAAAGAATATTATAGAAATCAGTATCACAAGGAATTTGTATGCCAGGGTTCAAATGCCCGGGTGACACTACAAAAACAAGGAGCCAAGGGGATCATAAGATATAAGATATAAGGGAACCATAAGATATTAGCCCCCCTGAATTCAAAGGACTCATGGAGAAATCCCTCACAAGCAATGGATTTGGGCTCAAGGACCCATTTTCCCTAACTCTAGGGTCAAGAAAATTTCCTGAGGCCATCCCTGTGTCTATCCTTCTCTAAAGCTCTAAACCCTAGTACAATGCCTGACATTTAACAGAATCTATATTACTTTGCAGATTATTGCAGAAATTGAATAAATGCCTCAAAGAAGACTCAAAGAGAAAATATGTCATCATATCTTAAATCTGTCAGTAAAACATAAAAGAAGTTTTAAAAATGTATATCTAGAAAGGCAAATGAGCTAATCCTCTCCAAAGTAAACAAATACATAAATAAATAAAAGTGTTCATAGAGCTAAAAGGGAATTTATTTGAAGATCAGATTCCCAAACATGGCTAAAATCCAAGTGCATTTCAAATGCAGAATGGACGATAAAAGTAGCAGTATTTCTAATTGTAATTCTATGTTGAGGCAGATGATCCTTGGGGAATGTAGGGGGAAGTGGAAAGTGGAAATACTGCTTCCAGGTTTATATGAGGCAAACCTAGCCTTCATCACGTTAAAAGCATTTATTGCTCAGCAAGAAATCCTTTAAAAAGAAAAAGTTACTTAGGCAAAGCAGGCCCCAAGAAAGCAGCAGGCCAGTGGATGCACCTGACTTCCTGCAGAAACCCTGGCCTATTGAAATAATTGTTTCTCATACCCCAAAGCAAATGAGCCACTCTCCCGCTTTAAATCATTCCTTTTTCTCCTTAGCCCATGACTGCCTCTGTCTGTGATGCATGTTGTGTTTGCGAGCATGAAGGAAATTATATAAAAACAAATTGCTTTGTACTGTACCCTGATTGTCTGGAAATACTAAATAGATGGGCAAGGCAGCATTGCAGCAACTTGCAGCTTCGCAAGTTAATGGATGGGATTGAAAAGTTTTAGCTGTTTCAATATGATGAATGCCCCTCATTTCCAAACAACACAGAATATCCGTTTTTAGCACTGTATGAATTATTTCTAAAAGTAACCAATGGCTTTGCATGGTAACCCAAAGCAAAAAGAAACAGATTATTACCCTTTTGTTTTTACTCCTTCCATTCTCAGCTCACAATCCTCTGTTCCCTGGGCTTAAAAAAAAAGTCTTCAGAAGATTTTCAAGCAAAAGTTCTGTGGTAATCATCATTGACAACTGATCATAGAGCATCATGATCATTACACATAAACAGTAAATATCTATCATTTGTCATAAATACATTCAATCACTAATGTGATTGTTATTTCAACAGACAGGTACTGAAAGTCATATTCACTACCTAGTAACATTTTAGGCACAAGGGACCTAGCAAGAAAGAAACAAGGGCCTTGCTTAAATAGTACTTATATCCTAGTGGGAGGGAAGAAGTTAATATATAATATGGTAGTTGGTGGTAAGAGTTAAGGAGAAAAATAAAGCCGAAGATATAGAGCAGGTTGTTCTGGGCCTTGAGATAGCTGCCTGCTTTTTATTGTGTGGAGTGATTGGAGAAAACCTCTATGAACTACCAATTGCACTTTATCCACCTGCAGTATCTTAGATCATTCTAATGACTCCCCTTGCCTGGCAGGCAAAGAAGCATAGTAGGAAAGAAGGTGGGTTTGGGTAAATAGTCATAGATTCAAATGTTTGCTCTGCTATATATTAATTCTTTGAACCTGGACAAGTTACATAATCTATACTATCAAACTGTATAATGGCAAGAATACTACATATCTGTAGGCATGTTGAGAAAAAAAATATGTATCTTGCAGGTATATTGTGAAGTAATGTGTGCAAAGGACTCAGCATTTTGTAGGCTTAGAGAAATGCCAATGTCCTCATCATCACTCCCATTTCTGAACTAAATAATATTTATTTAATATGTTTTAATACAATTCAAATATGTGTGTGCATAAACATGGTTACATGGTTGTGTATTTAAGCATATATAAAAAATTATCTTATTAAGAGTTAGCTTACATGTATTTCCATGTAAGCTAACTCTGCCTCTTCAAGAAGATAGCAACTCTATCACACCCTTCTTTTATATTATCAATCCCTGTTTCATTAATCCTTGCAAAATACTGTGATGATAAAGCAACAGAAAAGGATGAAGGGATAAAGTGACCTAGCACAAATTTGCCTTGGTTCCTACATGTCAGCCAAGTACCCACTGTGTTTTTGTCTTTATTTCATGCAGGACCAGGTGCCATGCAACCAACTGTGAACAGAGGCAGAGTAGTATGCTGATGAAAAGCATGGGCCTCCAAGTTCTCTAGGCCTTGCTTCAAACTCATTTGTAAAATTCATTTGAATTCATTTGTAAAATAGAATTAATGTCACCTACCTTTTAGGGTTGTTAATGAGCATGAAATATGAGAATCCATGAAAAATGCTTTGGTGCCCATTAAGTACTCACAAAGTGGTGGTAATTAACAACAGAGTAGGAATTTAAAAAGTCACCAGGAAAGGATGGTTCATAGCTAGATAGGTAGAGGTAGAGGTAGAGGTATAGATATATGGGTGTCATTTTTGGCATACAAGTACCACCTTAGTTAAGCAAACATTCTCTGTACATAATTAAATCAAAACAAGTACTTATAGAAAAGTTGAGGAATATATTCTAGATTATACTGTGTTTTGTACAAATTCCACTTTTTAGTTTTGTCCACATGCCACAAATACATTTAATCTAGTA
Organism: Vulpes vulpes; assembly: GCF_048418805.1. Taxonomy (NCBI): domain Eukaryota; kingdom Metazoa; phylum Chordata; class Mammalia; order Carnivora; family Canidae; genus Vulpes; species Vulpes vulpes. Next base: position 110,274,982 of record NC_132782.1, read on the forward strand.
TTAACTGCATGACCCTTTTCTTGAATCTGGGACTTCTTGGATTTTAAAGGACATTGAAAAAGAAAGTTGAGTATAGCATTCTAACTAAAAGTAAAGTCAGTGTTTTTCATTTGTTTTGTCAATAAGGGACACACATTAAATCCACCATGGAGATCTCAAGCTGCTTAGCTCACCAATTGGCCCCCAATAGAGAACAAGAACTCTATTGGTAAAAAAATAAAATTTCTTTCCTATCTTATCTCCATGAAACTCTGAATCCTTTGGGTTGGAAATCTCATTAATCACTCTCTTCTATAAGTATTGAAAAACAATGAGTAGAAATTGTGGATGTAGCCAAGGCTACCCTGGCCGATTGGCCCACATCTCACATTGCTCTTTTTCTCACGGGAAATGCCATGGATTTTCTGCTTAGCTCTCATTCCTCATGCCAGGTTTGCTCTCCAGAGACAAAGGTGTGTTCTCAGGAAGACCGCACCTATACTCTCTGCAATCTGGAGTTGGAGTTCTAGGAATATTAGTATTAGTATTAAACTATCCAATATCCATTAATGACATATGCCAAGAAGTGAGCTTTTCTTTCAGGTTTTGTTTAAGAGATTTCAACATTTGATCTTTTCATTCAGCCTCCTTATTTAATGCTATAGGGTAGCTTTATACTCTTTCAAAATTTCCAAAGTACATTATTTCACCACAGTTTTCACATCTTCAAGGTTTTTGTTTTTATCCATTTGAAACACAGAGTGGATGGTAAGTAGGACTTTGCACAACTTTTATCTGATAAAACTTCAAAGAGAAAATATGTCACCATCCTTATCAGCTAAGTGAATTCCACACTCAATTCATTGGCAAGGTAGAGGATGACAAAAAGTTTTATCTGTTTTGAGTCCTGAAGGGCACTTTCCCGCTTTTTTCCAGCTTCTCTACGCCTGTCTAAAATTCAAGTCAAAATAAGGATGTGCTTGGTTCAGTTTCAGAGAGAGGAAGGCTTATTTCAGATATGAATTTGAAAGAGACACCAACAACCCATGGCATAACATCAGCTATCCATGCCAACTGTTACTCTTTTCCATGAAGAAAACTGCTGTAAGATATTGATAAAATCGGGACTCAAATCTCAAGATAAGAATCCCTTTTCTAGAAAGTACTTGATTTCCAAATACAAGCAAATCTGCCTATGCCCATCACTATGCCATGCAAATGCACCAGACGACTTAAATCAGCTCTTCCCTGTTCTCTTTCATACAAGATGTGTGTAGGGCTACAGCTGGATGGAGAGCTTTCCTTTGACATGAGGGTAGCACCTCATAGCTACACACAACATATTGACTATATCCTGGGCTCTGTAAATGTCTTTCATTGAAGTATTTCATTTACTCCTACAAGAACCCTATGATGTCATTGATACCATCTTTTTTTTTTTTTTTTTTTTTTTTTTACAGATGGGCCAACTGGGCAAGAAGGAGTTAAATAACTTGGCCAGGTTTGCACAACTTCTAAATGTTGGAGCTGAAATTTAAACCTAGACAGTCTGACCCTATATATGTCCTATATTTCATCACAAGGCAATCTCATCTCTAACAGTGCTCAAAGCAAAGAGTGAAGAACTGAAACTACAGAGACCAATTTATTAAGATATAACCTCACTCAGAGCACTCCCAGCTCCTCCCTGTTCACTAACCCCAAACTTCGGATAGCTAAAATCAATCACTTGGTACAAATGGACTGGGTTATCTCCATCCTGCTCTTTAGGCATGACCACGAGAGGCATTTCTGCCCGCTTCCTTGCATTCCTGAGTGGGCTAGGCTGGGATGCAAACAAGTTTTCTATCAAGTTTCTGTATGCTTTGCATAAGCAAATGAGCTGTTGGAGGTCACTGAGGAACTCAACAGTGCTGATTAATTCAACATTCACTCATTCTTTCAACAAACAACTGCTGTTTAGTTAGAATGGGCCAAGCAATTGCTGATTGACTGTGTCAATGTGGATGATTCTGAACACTGTCACTGTGTACTGTGAATATATCTTAGGATATTAGTTGTGCCAACCTGTGTGTGAACATAAGGATATAATATTTACTGATATATAGGGACATTTTGTTTCTCCTTGCTCTTTAAGATTTAGTCCCCTTCACCCAACCCTTTCCTTGCCTCACATCCAGCTAGCATCTAGGCACATGCACGAAGTTTTTACCAGACACAGACCATTTCAGAACCTTCTAATTTATACTACACTGTTATAGCAAGTAGCACTTTTCCTTTACAGCATCTAACACATTTATAATTAATTACTAACACAAGTATTTGCTTAGCATCTTTTTCCTCAGAGAGACTATAAGCTACACAAGGAAGAAGAAACATGTCTATTTTCTCTCAGCTATATCCTTAGTATCAAGCATAGTATTCAGGAAATAGCCCACAATAAACATTAGCAGATGATGATGATGATGGTGGTAGTTGATTCTCAATTACCTACTGCTCACCATCTACAGTACTGCAAATTTACTACTCTGGGAAACTCTTTTCCCCAAAATTAAAAATCCAAATGACTTTATTGCTCATTTCAGAAACTTCCTGAAAGATCCATCAGCTTTCAAAGATGGCATCAAACAGCCTCTTCCACCACAAGACTTTTTAAACTCCTGATCCCAATATCCTTGCCTTGTTCTGTCCACCAATCCTGAACTATTATATCGTACTTCTTATGCACTCCTAAGCGAGTCCCATGTGGAAAGACCCACATTCAATATACTTCTAAATCTCAATAAATACCCAGACTTTGCCCGTTCCCAAGATACTACTAAGACTCTGGTGAGGTAGTTTGGGCTCTCCCTTAATTCAGTAAACAGGAAACTCAGCCTTGTCTTATCAAGGGGTTGTTCTGGTGATATATGAGAGAAGCTGGCATTTGACATGATTAAAATCAACAATCTCAAAACAAGCTTCAGTTGTGGATTTATTTCAACTCTCCACTCAAAAACTCTATCCTCAAAGAGGCCTTCCCTGACACTATTCAGACATAATCTTAAATGGTGCCTTCTGACCACTTCTCTTCTTTCACCCTTGATTTCTTGTTCTTTAGACTCCTTATTATAGGAGTGGCACTATAATAAGTATTCACTTGCTTATTTGTTATATTCTGATTCCTCTTCTGGAATGTAAACTCCATGAAGGCAGGAACTCAATTTTGTTCTCCAATGTGTCCTCACTCCTGGGATTATGTCTGCCTCATCAACTGGGATTCAGATAGTGAGACAAGGATGACAGAAGCTGCTTTTCTGGGTTTATTTAAGGGGGGACATGGAGGGAGACAAATAGGGGAATACCTCACACATCTTAGAGTACCTTCATTTTTTAAAATCTCATTATATCATTGCCACACATTTAATGTTGGTATATTTTGTTCCTATTTTACAGATGAAAACTTGAGGCCCAGAATGATTGCTTAGACCAAGAAGTGCCTGCCCTAGAAGCAGATCCTCCAGTGCTGGTTTCCATGCTCCAACAACAGTCACCACTCCCTGGCACTGGGTATGGGAAATGGAATCAAGAATGATTGATCACTTCTTTTCACAGCACTCAGGGGTGCCCAGGAAAGGTCATCCCACTAAGATTAAAAATAGAGTGTGCTCATCTGACATTCATAACAGCAAGAGACATGCTGAGAACCTTCAACAATTTACATCAGAAGAAGCATCTTTAATTCTCAGGGGGTTATGATTCTTAGGAATGAAGACAATGTCCAGGTTTGGAGTAATCCTCAACCCAAAGGGAATCTTAAACATGGAAAAAGAGAATGCATCCTCTGAAATGACTGAGAAGGATGGCTGATCCAAATTATGAGTCCTGCTTTTAAATGTAGTATTAGAAGTTTGACACGCCTTAAAAAAATACGTAGCACATAAAAAAAAAACATTTAAAAAAGAACTTGCTATGTTCTATAGGCAGCATGGAAACATGAGTGCCTTGCTTTGGCAAAGATAACTCATAAGGGATGAAAGGGAGGAAAGAAAGAATGAGAAATGTTCCATTTCAGGAGAGATAACAGGAGGCTGAATTATCCAGATAATTATCTCAATCCCCACTTCACTTCTTCTATGTGGTAAGAGCTTCACTGAAGACCAGCCTGCTTTAACAACCACAGAGCATAATGTAGGGGGGAAAAAATCCACTAATGACCCTCCATTCAAAAGGTTTTAGAAGGAGCAGTGGGTGGCATATTTAAATGATAATGAAATACCACCAGGCTAGGGGAAGACACAGATTACCTAATAGGCAGAATTTTCTCCATTAATAATGACTTTTAGAGTAAGAATGTCAGAAAATGAGAATAAGAAGGAAAAGCCTTTTTTTTCTGAATTGCTGATGAGATGATCTTTTGTGAAAAGAACATAGTGGACAAGGGGTATGAGACCTCAAGACAGACCAAGACTCATTCCCCCACCTTCCCACTGGAAAATGTCACTTTCCCCTTTTGATGGATTTTGAAGTGAAATCCTTATCATGTAGAAATCACTGTCAGATGTGGTATCGCATCAAAACCAAGCATGGTGTTCTCCTAAAGGGAAAAGACAAACTCCAGGAGAATTATAAAGCTACAAAAGTTTGCACATGTTCTGTATTCAAAGCACCTGATTTCATCAGATTTCTCATTAGAAACAAGTGTCCCCATCAATGCAGGATAAAGCGGTCCTCTCACATCGAATGAATACAAAATGTCAAGGTGATTAGCATAGACTAGTCCATGAGCAGAAACAGCCCTGATAAGGCTCCTATCGCTAAATTGGAAGATATGCACAAGAGAGATTTATCAAATACCAAACACATCTCTCAAAAGCATTTGGAGGAATAAATGTTATATTTGGAAGAAAAAAGTGGGACTATGCATTCTGAAGCCCAGGTATGTATACCTGACACCCTTCTGGACATCTGTGTGATGCCACTCAGCAAAGACAAGCCAAATTCATTATCTCCTCCACAGCAATGTCTCAAACCAGCCCCTCCTATAGTGAGTGCTCTGCTTCATTTAAATACAAAACAAAACATGGAAAAACATGGGATTCCTCATTTTCCCTTATTCTTAATCTATCTCTAATGTATGGCAATTCTACTTGTGGAATACAGCCAGAATTCATTTACGTGTGTCCATTTCCATCATGCCACCTTCTTCCAGACCATCAAAATCTCTATTACCTGCAGCACTATGACAGATTCCCAACAGGTCTCCCCATTGGATAAACTTGCTAGCCATTCCCACAAGCACCAGAGTGATCCTTCAACATGTAAATAGGCCACCAACCCTCCAATGCAAAGAAAGGTTTTGATAGTTTTCCAAGTCGTCTTCACATCTAGCACAAATACTCTGAGGTAGGCAAAATAATGTACTTCCTCCCACTTCCACCCCTCAAAGGTGTCCACATCCTAATTCCTGGGTTTTGTGAATATGTTTCATGGCAAAGGGGATGAAGACTGCAGATGGAATTAAGGTTAATAATCAGCTGACTTTAAGATAAAGAGATTATTCTGAATTTTCTGAGTTCAGTGTAATCACAAGAATCCTTAAAGTGGAAGAGAGAGGCAGAAGAAATAATCAGTGTCAGGGTGATTTGATGTGAAGAAGCCTCAACCTACCATTGCTGCCTTTATAGATGGAAGAGGGACAGGAGTCAAAGAACGCAGGCAGCCTCTAAGCAGCTAGAATACTGCTTGACTGACACATTGATTTTATTTTTTTATTTTTATTTATTTTTTATTTTTTAAAGATTTATTTATTCAAGAGAGACACACACAGAGAGAGAGAGAGAGAGAGAGAGAGGCAGAGACACAGGCAGAGGGAGTAGCAGGCTCCATGCAAGGAGCCCAACGTGGGACTCGAACCCTGGCCTCCAGGATCAGGCCCTGGCCTGAAGGTGACGCTAAACCGCTGAGCCACCGGGGTGCCCTGACACACTGATTTTAGACCAGTGAGGCTCAGTTGGTATTCCTGACCTCCAGAACTGTGAGATAACAAACGTATGTTGTTTGACGAGCCACTGGGTTTGTGGTCATTTGTTACAGCAGAACTAGGAGCTAATACATGCTCTCCCTAAAAGGCTCTCTGAAAGGTGGACACTTGTCATCTGTAGCTTCATTTTGTACCACTTTCTGTCTGTTGCCTTTTTTCCTTCTGGATTCTTTCATGCTTCTGGGCCACACATCCCTCAAACATGCTGTTCCTTCTCCCTTGAATGTCCCTCTTTCCAGGCTTACTCCTGCTCCTGATTTAGGTCCTAAAAGTGAGGAATACCTGACTTTTCTACAACTCCCGTCCTTTCTGATTCCTCAGGGAGGATAATCAGATGTCCCTTAACTCATGATCCCTCAGCATCTGTAACATTCATTACACTTGTTAGCACTTCTTTGAGTCCATATATATAAGTGTCCCTATGTATAAGTGCATATGCACATGTGCATGCACACACAGAGGAATATTATGCAGCCATTAAAAAGTATGAGATCTTGTTTGTGACAACATAGATGGACCTAAAGGGCATTATGAAATTAATTAAGTGAATACATTAAGTGCAATAAATTAAAAAAAAGACAAATACACACTGATATGTAGAATCTAAAAAACAAAACAAATGAATAACCAAATGAACAAAAAGCAGAATCAGACCCATAAATACAGAGAGCAAACTGATGGTTGCCAGAGGGAAGGAGTATGGGGAGATGGGAAAAATGGGTGGAGGGGAGTGAGAGGTATAGGCTTTGTTCCAGTTATAGAATGAATACATCATGGGAACAAAAGGGACAACACAAAGAATATACTCAGTGATATTGTAATTATGTTATATGCTGACAGATGGTAGTTATACTTCTAGTGAGCATAGCATAGTACAGAGATGCTCAGTCTATGTTTTACACCTGACACTAATGTAACATTGTATGTCAACTACACTCAAAAAAGAATTTTTTAAAGCTTATAATTAGGAAACATAAAGAAAGCATGTACACGTTTGTGTATTGGAGTGAGAAGGCATTCAAATGAGGATTTGGAGATAATAAATGTCCATTAAATATCATGTTCCATGGCAAATGAAGAAATCTCGTTATTGTCACTACTAGATAATATTGCCCAAATGTAATATGTGGAGTATACACTTCCTGGAGAAACATGTCTAGTTTTGCCCATACCTTATAGCTAAAAACACAAAGTGTGAGAGTCAGAATCTTGTTTTGCTGACCTTTTATGAAAATGCTACCCACTTAAGGAGTTGGTGTGAACTGGGACTGACATAAGTGCAAGTTGCCTTCTTTATATGTATTAGTTGGTACTCAAGCTAGTTGGCCCACCATGGAGACATAAAAGATGTATTTGTAGGAATAATCAAAAAGAGAGAGATTTCCTCCCAATGCAGGACCCTTTCTCTGTGACACTCTTGGCTATTATTACTTTGAAATACTTTTCACAGAGATGGTCTTGCAAAGTTGCATGGAACCAAATAATTATTTAGTCCCTCCTATGACATTTATTAGAGAAAAAAACAGAAATAAGTAGTACTAGCTCCTTTACACATGTCTCCTTTTAGCCTACAGGTCTGCCTCTGCTTGGCTGCATGTAGGGAAGTGGTATCTGCTTAGAGACTTACTTCTGAGTCATTTGTTTTCACCAATTCACATATCTCAACTCCTTTATGATCTGGACTCTCTCTGCCCCTATTTATATCCTCATTCTATCATTTGCTCACATTTTGGGTTTGCTTCAGGTTGGGCCACTCTGGTATAACCTTGGCTTTCAAAAATGGAAGTGATTCATATTCCTCACCCCAGATTCACTTCTCAGAAACCATTCCTGTTGGGAAGGCAGTAGGGACAAGATTTGGCATTGCCATTTTGACTCCGAATGCACTACTAAAGGAAAAGGGAGACCATCAGACATCAGAGGATCATCCTTCTTTGGTATTTTGGAGAGTGAGAGAAAAGGGGCTCAATGCGCCAGAGGGTACATTTCTTGAGAAAGGCACAAGTTCTATATATAAATATAAAGCATTTCTAGAATATTCTCCATAGAAGGAAACTGTTGAATATTAAGAAATGCTCTAAACTTTAGGCTTCAAGAAAATGAGTCAGATTGAAAAATGCTCTTTTCAATGTAATTTTAAGGTCCTTTAGGATAAGGATTTTACTGTAGGTTTCCCTTCATCATAAAAGAAAACTGGAACAGGGATTTGCACATAGAAGACTTTCAATAAGTGATACCTATTGAATCTGATATTTATCAAATATGATATAACTGACTAGACTCCAAGCAACTTTGAAGTAATTCATTATAGATCATTTTTACTCACAGGCTAAAGGATTTCCATGTCCTCTTTGACTTTCTCTTAGCTACACATCTGGTCCTGCATATATTGCTACCTTATATTTGCATACAGTGTTCTGTTATGAACACTGTTGTCACTTGTACCATGACATTCAATTTTCACACCAGCTCTTTAGAGAATCTTAGGGCTTCCATAGCTGAGAAGACTGCGGCTGAGGGAAGTTTGAAATTTCAAAGGTCCCACAGACAGTGTATAATGAGGTGGGAGCTGGAGCACTAGTTTTAGGCTCAAATCCAGCCTTCCACTGATAAACCCAGTCCTCTGTAGGACAAGTCATGATGTGCTGGCTCTTCTGATGTTGTTCTGAACATCTAATCTATTTCTGCCACTTACTACCTATGGATCTTGACTACTTTGAGCCACAGTGTCCTCATATTCAAACAGGACTATGGACTGAAACAGGTACAGAAACTTCTGATTTGTTGATTCATTTTCCAGATGAGAAAACCAAAGCTCAGGAGGCCAACTGGCTGCCAACTATCAGGAGCTAGCTTCAAAGATGGTGGCTTGATTTTATGTCCATCAGCTCCCATCCTCTAGCTCACTGCTTCTCCTACCCACCATTTATGCTTATTGTGTACCTAGAAAGCCAAGCAATACAAATGTAGTAATGATAATTACATAAAATATTGCAAGGCAGTTTACATATTTTTATGACATGTTCTTCATTTTTATCTATTTATTTTCACTTCTACTACATTTTCACTATGATTAACAGGGTTGGTTAGGAAATGCCACTTGCCCCAGGTGTATTTACCAACCTTACAGCTCTACAACTTCCTCCCTCTGCTGGCTCTCTTCTCTGATAAAGCATCTGCTTAGAGAGATGCATGGAGGATACAGCAGCACACAGTGCCAAAATATTCCACCTGGGGCCCATACAAATTAAAAAATGAGAATACCAACCTCAAAGCCATTGTATTCCATCCTGAGTCGCCTTTCCCTGAAATTAATGGAACCACGTCTCCAAGTCTGTCCTGTGTGTTTAACAGTGTAATCTGTAGCAGAATCCAATAGCATAAATTGATTAAGCCCCATCAAATAGTATTCCCTAAGCAATTTTTCTTGCAATTAAACCATTGTGTTGAAAAAGAATTTGGTTAGAAATACTAATGGGTATCCCCAACTGAACTGTAACCTTACTCCTGAGACTCTAGGATGACACTGCTCCCTCCTGACTGATAGTAATGTAAAATGAAATCATCTTAATATTTATTCACCAGATTAAGTAGATAAGTCTCCAGAAGCAAATAGCTCCCCCTCTCCGACCACAAGGGAAAAATGTTCTCCTGTCTAGGGCAGAATGGTAAGACTTGGCACATGTGCCACCACTCCCCTGTTCCTGTACCCCTGGAAGACATTGCTAATCAATCACAGCACTTTCCTGCTGAGCTCAGATGCGTTCTTCTCAACAAAACTACAGGGAGCCTTTGCTAATCAAAATTGGCAAGCAAGAAGAAATATATTTGCCTGCCCTCTGTCTAGATATAGTTTTATTTCACTGAGCCCATACACAAAACTCCCTATGACTCAATCCATACACGGATTCGAGGGCACCTAAATCCATGGGATGTTGAATCTTATTTATCACTATATAATGACCATTGTGGCATCTTCAGTTGACTTTTAATAAAACTACTTTTCTCAAGTGGCCGACAAGTTGCCTTTTCTTCCTCGGCACCACAAGCCAGTATTTCTCAAGAACCCTATAGTAATATCTGGATTTCCTCTCCAAGTTCTTATTTTCTTCTTTAATCAAAGTAAATGTATTCAGCTGGTAAAATCTACCTCTAGAAAAATCCTTCTGAGTCTAACCATTCTATTTCTTACTTCCCCACTCCAAAAATAAAGTAATTTTAATTCACTTTAATTGTCCTAAAGCCCTCAGGGTATATAGTAGTTATGTCCTTCTTAAAGGTTAGCATAAGGTGGCTTTCTTTTACTTCTCCAGCAAATGAAGAAGCAGAAAATCATCTAGTGATATGAAAAATCATTTTTCTATTAATTTATAATAAAACTGAAAGATGACATATAGCATTATTTTAGAAAAAATACAGCTTTCTAAGCACTCATTCATACCAAATTATGCCTACAAGACATAAATTTAAATATGTGTCACCTATTTTAAACTTAATGAAATTGTTAAAAAGCAAAATTCCATAAATACATTTTAAAAATCTTACTGGCTTTATTCAACAGTTTATGAACTGGGCAGCATCCAGTGTGGCAGGTAGAAAGGAGTTCTGAGGAGCTGTACAAAACAAAAGCCTTTTTAATAGGCTGAAGGAAAGAAGTAGGAACAAGGAAGTTATAGTCAGCAAAGAAGCGATTGGTTATATTAAGGTTACTTTCCTTTAGGGGATGGTAGGGTCTATCAGGCAGGGAACCTAACTGGTGCTACTCAGATGATTTCCAATTGACTGGCTTAAGATACCATTTCTGGCAGAGGTGAAGCTGTAATTAAGTCAAGTCTCAGTTTGGTGATATGGGGCTTAGCATAAATAGCTCTATTGGGGACCTGTTGTCTTGCTTTTAACACAGCGTACCAAAAAATGTCTGTATCCATTTCCGATTTTTTAAATTACAGTTTTAAGAAATTCCTGACCATTGCATCAAAAATGATTCTGAAAAATCAAGAACGAAAAACAAATGGAAAACTAGATAAATGATATAGAAGGCTGTGAGACAAGAGAGGAATTACAATGCTAAATAGAGAGGTAAAAAAAAGAAGACAGTGAATAAAAAACAGACTACAAATGGAGAAATTTTAGGACTGAAAAAACAGAAGTACTAGATGTAAAAATAACAACAACAACAAAAGCAGCTTTAAACACCATACAAGAATATACCATAGGAAAGTATTAGAACCTTGAGAATATCAATGCATGACACTGGGATCAATTATGAAACATACCGAATACTTAAAGTATGATTTCAAATGACACTAAGATCTACTAGGATGGCCCATGATTGGTAAGGTGCAGCTAATATACTGCACTTACATATGCTGTATAATTTTATGGAAAGAATTGGACATAGCAAAAAGATTTATCTTTATGTTTTCCAACACTTCTACACTGTTCTAGTCCATGACATGCTTTATGCTGACTTACTCTCCTCTGAACATCTTAGAATGTTCAGTATAATTCCCCAAAATAGTAATCTATTAAAACTCAAATACCCAGTGGACAGCATTTTCTCCACCCACTTTCCTGCCGCAGTACCACCAATGCAGCCCTGAGAAGCCCAGACTGGCATCCTTGTGTGTGCGCGTACCTGCATGTGTGCATGTGCATATATGAAGACATAATGGCACTCTATGCTGCAATTAGGACATTTTATAAAGGAGAGAACTGATGTTCAGAGAGGTTAAGTAAATTAACCATAGTCACAGAGCCACTCCTGCGTCTTATATTCAATGTTATTCCAGCTATCCCTAACAGAGTTGCCTATTAATGTAGCTTACAATAGCTACTCAACCTTTCTAATATATGCTTGAAGCATTTGTATGTTCTGAAATCTTGACTCCCCAGGGAGAGTGTAAAGCCTTATTTATGTCTTGCAATTATTTTTCCCCTTTAGTTTGGTTAAAATGCCTCACACAGTGACAGGTACATAATAAGCACTCAGTAAATGCACGTTGATTGAATTTAGCTCTCCCTGCCTTATATGTTGCCATGAAAGTCTCTTAATATTGCTTTTATTTTCAATAATTGATTCAATTATTCTTCCTCAAATCTTAAATGAAGCAGGCCACCCCAGCTCCCAGGCATCCACATATTAGTGGTGTCTTCATTCACCTTCCATTTACATCGAACTAAAGTAATTATTTTCCTGCTACCTCACACCCCATTGGTGTTACACAAACCGCTGAGACGGCCCTATCTCCTGCAGGCATCACTCGTATCTCTTCAGCAGCCTGTTGTAACACGGGTGACAGAACTATTAAGAATGTCAGCCTTCAATGCATGAAGAACTTATGTAAAGCAAACGGTGCCATCTGAGGTAAAACTGGTGACAGCAGCAGAGGGAAATGCAAGAGCCAACAGGACTGTCTCCAAGCAAACTTTAATAAGGGAAGAAGAAATAATTTATCTATTCCTAGGACAAAAAAAGAAAATAGAATAACAACAACAACAACAACAACAAAAACACAACCAAATAAAACCAGTCTCATGATTTCTTAGAATATATTTGTGATGGCCACTGATGCACTAAAGAATTGAGCAAATGGCTGATTTTAGACTAGGTGAATAGATGATCAGGATGGGTGGATGGAAGGATGGCTGGATGAACAGACAGACAGGATCCTTGAACTTTTTTCCATCCCCATTGTTACAACCCCATTTTAAGCCAATGTCATTTTTCCTTCCCAGACTATTTCGATACAGCTCTTAACCTTTCTCCTTGCTTCCACCTGGCCTCTATCCAAGCCTTCTTCAGCATAGTAGCCAAAGTAATACTTCCAAAAACAGAAGTATAATCATGTTTCTTATTTTTTTTTCAGATCCCCTGATGGCTGCCCATGGCACTTAGCGTAAAATCTGAAATCTGCCCTTTGATGAATATCTCTCCTCTGTCTGCTCTTTCAAACTGTTCCAGCACTCTGTTCTAACCACACCTTCTTTAACTTCTTCAAAAGCCCCAAATGTCTCGCCACAGCCCAGTGACTTTCCCCCAGAAATGTGTCAACTTCAATATCAATTCTTTGATCACTCAAATTAAATTACTATACTCTGTACAGACTCCCATAACATACTGGGTGTTTACCTCACAGTACTTCCTACAATTTATAATTACACATTTATTTGTATAATTGTTTGTCAGAGAATTTAAGCCCATGGGTTTGGGAAACTTGCTTGTCTTGTTTCTCACTGTATCCCCAGCAGCTAAAACCATGCCTGGCAAAGGAGAGCACTTGATATGTATTTGTTGAACAAATGAAAGAAAGGCTCCAGCCACCTGCTTGATACAGTGAGTGAGCAATTCCTACAAGAAATATATGAGGAAGAGAATCACGGGAATGGTGGGCCAGCTCTGATTCCCCACCTCTGACCGCATCCCTGATCAAAACTGTCACAGGGGTAATAGAAGGCTTAACGAGTACTGTCAACGACTTTGAGCTTAGCACAGTGAGGGTTGCTGAGGGGGATGCAAAGAAGCACGAGGCTTCTTAGGAGCTCCGTGCAGATATGGCACCTGCAGGCCCTTCAAACATGTTTGCAAAGTCAGCCTTAGAAAAGAAGCTTGCAACCTGTGTCAGCCACCACCATGCAGGGGTAGGACCATGTGCTCTGAATAATAAGGTCTTTTTTTACCTTAGACTGAAAAAGTCACAATCCTTTTTACTACCTCATCCCCATAATTCTTTGTTAAAATATTTATCAAAAAGTAATATATGAAAATAATATATACATGCATACACATATGTATATATACATATATATATATGAAAATCTCAAAGGCAAAATTCAGTTCCATGCTTGCTATTCCTTCATCTTTGTTTTGTTTTTGTCTTGTTTTTTTTTTTTTTTCTCAGAATGAAACTTCAGATGCAACCCAGATAAAACCTTGAGGGAGTGTCAAACCACCATGAGGCTATAGGCATGTGGGGCATTAGAAAAACTCGGGGTTGTTGCTCTCAGTGGCTCTCTACTTTGCCTGTACTAACAAGAGTCTTCTTTGATGCACAGTCCCTGGCAACCACAGGGAATGTTTCAGTTTTCATGTTCATAGTACACTGTACTTCATGTTCTTATTCTTTCTTTGCATAGAGAAGAGAAAGAGAAATGAGAGTCCTATAGTAGAATTATTTCTCTTTATTCATAACAGTCATCCACTTTTTAGAGAAGTAAAGTTCAAATATAACCTAGACGTTAGCTGAGATCTTTAGACACCACCATCCTCAAATCCCCGTGAAACCAAATTCTTTGCCACTATTCCTTGATGAATGTACAGTCCCACTGGCACTTCGAACCCAGGCCACACATAGGAAGAGGTCACTGTAGTGGTCAAGGTGGACTCTACAGTTGAAACATAGCTCTGCCTCTTGCAAGCCATTGACTCTGAGCAATCCATTTAAGGGTCAGTTTCCTCAACTGTAAAACAGCAGTAATTAGCAAGACCTATCTCACTAGGTCATTGTAAGAATAAAAGGAGGGAATGCATTTAAAATGCTGAGCTCATGGCCAGGCCCATGAGCAGATTTCCAACACATTAGCTGTTTATCTTCAGAACTGCTGAAGACAACACCTGTTTTCCACCACATTGGACTAGGCAGGAACTCAGCACCTCACAGAATTTCCATTAAAACTTACTCCCAAAAACATTTTAACTGTTCTGAAGGAAGAGTTTAGTTTTATTCCTAGGGGGGTAAGGAAATGGGGAAGACAGGGAGAGGGATTAAGTCTAAAACAAAGAAAAGGGCTTCAAAATGGACTTTAGTAACAGCTCCTGATTCTTCTGGGGCCCTGCCCTTCACTTAGCCTTTCCACCACCTTCAGGCTGGATCCTTCTGCTCTCTCCCTCTCCTCTCTCTTCTTCCTCATCAGAACCACCACAAGGTCTTCTCTAACTAAAACAGAGCATTACTTTTGCTACTCCACCACCAAAGTTATGCTCTCAGAGTTCCACTATCCACCCCAAAAGGCATTTCCCAAAAAGAATCCTCTCCCTGCAAAGAGGAGTACTTATTTAATCCTTACAAGAAACCTGTGGGTGGCCATTGTCATCCTCATGACAGAAGAGAAAATAGGGGCTGGGAAAGATTAACTAACTTTCCCAAGTTTGCAGAAGTTGTAAACAGAGAGCCAAGACTTGAATCTCCGTTTGTTAGTCTTAACATTTCGTGCTTTTTCCACTACGACCAAAGCTTCCATTATTGGAATCTCAATGAACTGCTGGCTATGACCCATTGGGTTTATTGAGCACACAGCCCAAGGACTCCCAGCTTATTTGTCTTAGCAATGCACAACTTTTGTGAACTTCTGCCAACAAAATTGTCAGTGTGTATTAGAATGCCCGACCCATAAAGCTAGATGTAGAATACAATGTAGTCATTAAGTTCTTATACCTGAATTTATGGATTTAACACATATCCATAAATGACTAGAGCCATCAGACCCCTGATTTCCAAACTCTCAAAACTCTAGTCAAGAAAGAGAGATTCTTGAATTCCACTAGTCTTATATAGAATGCCTTGTGCCAGAATCCATGGATTCTGAAGCTCATTTTTCCTTAAGTCTTTAACATGTCACAGAGCAATGGGTTATTTTTCTAATCTGGCTTTTCCCTCTGCTCTGTGAGTTCCTTGAAGGTAAAGATTCTATCTGACTCATATTTCCAACCCTATATACTTTGAATCCATTCTAGGCAACTAAAACATAGGCAGCTAAGAGCAGAAAGCCCAAAAGACAATGAGCTGGCTATAAATTAATGTAATCCATTTAAAAAAGTTATTTAGTGATATTCATCCGAAGTCATAAAGATGCTTGTTTCCTTGGACTGTACAATTCCTCTCAGGGGTATTTAGCCTCAGGAAGTTACCCCAAGGAGGAAAACTCTACAGATCCTGAGTGATTAACTCTGGCAATAATGGTGTTAGTGAAAAGAATAGAGACCTCCTCGACATACCATAGTAAAGGAGTAAAACATCACCCTGATGATACATTGTGTAACCCTTAAAATTATGATCACAGGGAGTAAAAGAGCAGGAGCAAAAAGAAAAAAAAGCTCAAGCTAAAATGAAGGGAAGGAATTTTAACACCAAATCACAAACCCATGGTGACCATGGCTTTGGAGCACGTATCTGGAGATGGATTACACGGGAAAGTGGGAGAGGAATTAAACCTGCTTCATGGCACTGATGCATTCCAGAACAATTCAGGCACAGGTAAACCTTGTTTCCTCAATGTCTTTAGAGGAGAGCCTGGATTCTGTTCTGAAATGAAAGGCAGGCACTTGGAGCAGAGCCCTGGGTGAGAGAGCACAGCTTTGCATGCAAGACATGGAGATTCCCCTTCCTGGAGCCAGACCCACACCGGCTGTAGTGTGTGATTACGCTCTCAGACCATCTGCTCAGGGGCTGTGAAGGCAGCCATGTGTCCTCCTGCTTGGACGCCAGGAGGACACCGATCACTAGTCAATCTGCTTGAAATTGCCTCCGATGATTAGTGTGTAATGACTCAGGTAGGTCATGGTCAGGGACGTTTCTGTTATTAATGCATTAGCAGCTGTAAATGGGCATTGATTCTGCACAGAGTGCAGGTTTATGGACTTGGTGGAGAGAGTCTGGCCCTGTGGAGTGTAAATGGTCATTGCTAGGGAAGGAAGCACCCTGCAAGGGCATTGTACTTTGGGGAAGGGTGAGGAGGGCCGCCACCTCTGAGAGGAAAAACCTGGCCTGAGAATACAGAAAAGAAGAATTTACATGTAATAGGGACAATTCTTGGCCCTCTCTTACATCTGAGATGGATCTAATTATATCCTTGCTTTCTGACCCCGACATATATTCCTATCTATGACTGGCTAGTCCATTATAACCAATACAGTTTGGATGGTTTCATTTACTTTAAATTTTATTTTATTGTTTTACCATAAATTCAGGGCCCTGTTCATTGTATTGTCCCTAGCATTCAGCAAAAATCCAACATAATTTATCCAAAGCTATTTGTAAGTGAATGAATGAATGATAACACTACCAGGGTAAGAACGTTGACTTATATATCAATGTCACGGCACTCTGAGCTGGAATGTACCACAATACAGTTTTCCAAGATAATTTATCCTTCTTAAATTGAGAGACTGATGCCCAAGGAGTGATCCAACTCACCAGTGATCATGAACACACAGGCTGCCTAGTAGAAGGAGATTACTTCTCAGTCATGCAATTGATCTGAGTAACAACAATCCTTATCATTGTTACCATTTATTTGCTTCCAACTGTGTGCCCAGTACAGAGTTGGGGTTGGCACCTTCTGAGGCAAGAATCCTCATCAATGGAAAGAGTTACCTGAATTCAAAAGAAACTAACCACATGGTTTGGTTTGGTTTGTTTTTTTAAATATATATTCTGGCTGTCAGCACTAGGAGAAAGTTTTATCTTTTTGCTTTGGAGCTTCTCAAAAGAAAGCTGTAGCCCCTTCCATCTGGAAAAATCAAATTCCTTGTTTCTTTAACTTATTAATCAGCCATTCTTGTGTTTACTTATACTTTGCAGTTTCCAGCCATTGCTACTGGTTCATCAATGTCTCAAATAAACAACCTCACATTATAATGCAGGGTAGAAACAGCAAGTAGATCTAATAATTAGCTTAAGTGAAGAGATTTAACAGAAACCCCAAGTCACTGTTTTCTTCAGGTCATTCTATTGGGAACTGATGAATCATTAGGATGAATACTAAGGTCTCACCTCCCAGGTGCTCCAGTAGAAGTGGCTACAGGTAAAACCTGCTTTCATTTCCTCTAATTCTGTAATGCAACCCCATGAGTGTGAATCAAATTGCACCAGTATCAGTTGGTACAATTAATATATATTGCAAACAGAAAGTGGCATATCAGTACTGGACTACTCTCAGACTTACTTAGCATATTCATTTTCTTGTCTAAAGACAATGAGTTCATTTTTGCCCACAGGTGGAGGGCAGGGAGGAGCCACTGCTGGTCATAACTCAACACTCTGCCTTGCTGAAGTAATGATGTTTCCCTTCAATCTTTTCTTCTGTGGCCTCATTTCTATCTTCTTGTTTATTCACTGAGTTCCAAGTTGGAAGGGGTCTTAGTGACAGACTATTCTAGTTCAATTCTTTATTATTGTTATTATTTAATGAATAAATTTAAGTCAGATTGGGCAACATGTCAAGGATCATGTGGCCCATTCAAAGAGCCAGGACATTAGCCTGACTCTCTTTGAAAGCTCCTACTCCTGATCTAGAGGAGGGGAACTAGGAGGAGTAGGAAGGATTTTACAGAACTTGGTATGCAGCAGCTTGAGAGAGAGACAAGAGATACATATATGGAATGTGTGAACACAGATGCCTGGTGGTGGGTAGCCAATGGTCAAGTATCAGAGCAAATGGGAAGGTCAAATGAGGGCATCATTTTGTGTGTCCTCTACACCATGAGATTCTAAATCAACTTGAATGAAACCCACCCTAGGCCTGGCCATCATTTAAATTAATGTTCTTATATTGCTCCTGCTCTTGCTCCTCCTCCCTCCTGTATTCAGCTGATGGCTGACCTCTCCCATTTCCAGCCAATCTGCTGACTTTTAACTCAAGTAAACTCCACTTCCCTAAAGACAATCATTGTTCAT
The DNA here is from genome assembly GCF_048418805.1 of Vulpes vulpes. Taxonomy (NCBI): domain Eukaryota; kingdom Metazoa; phylum Chordata; class Mammalia; order Carnivora; family Canidae; genus Vulpes; species Vulpes vulpes. The sequence goes on from NC_132782.1 coordinate 110,293,657, forward strand.
TCTCTTTCTATTCACCTTACACTGTTCTACTCCTTACTTGCTCCACAGAGTCCAGATTCTAGAAATATTATCACAGGGTCAAATTTCAACACTGAAAACAGGCTTAGTATTTTCCTTATTCTACAAAGGGAATTAAGGAATTGAAGTACATGCTTCATCAGGAGAGTGTTAACAGAGATATACACTGAAGTGTAGATTAAGAATAAGGAAGGGTTACTCCTGCTGAAAACAAATTTTGGAGTCAAGAAGTAAAGGCATTTGGAAGGCAAGAGATCAAAATGTTTGGTTAGAATATAAGATATCTAGGCATTCTCAGTGAGAAGGCAGTGTTAGAAAGGAACTAGCTAATGGAACAAACAACTAGATAACATTCACTTTCCAGTACTAGTGGTCTTCCAACATGTAGGATGGAATCAAGAGGATGGTGGCTTTAGGAATTAAAACCACTTAGGAAGTCTTCACTGCCATTTGAAGAAGGAGCACCTGGAGTGATATGCCAACAGACGGAATGCAAATGGAGCTTTCCACAGGCCTAGGCCTCACTTCTCTCATGGAGGTGGATGAAAATCAAGACAAAGTCAATGGTGACTGAAGCTTGGGACTGGGTTACCTAGGGAGAGAAGGTGTCCAGAGGGGAGTGAGCAGGGTGTGGTCTGATTTTAGTGTTAGGCATTTGAAGTCAGAAGCAACAGCCAGAAGTAAGTGCAGATGTATAGCAACCTGTGCTACACAGGACACTGGAATTCACTGACAGATTTGGAGTCTGTTATCCTAGGCGCATCTGGGCCTTGACAAAGCAAAGGTCATAGCTTTGAATAAGAACTAGAGTAGTAAGTAGAAGACAAAACACAGCCATCGTGGAAATCCAGACTGGTCTACTGTCTAATGTCAATTCTGGTTTTCCCACATATATAACACTCCACCAGAAGGTGAGATGCATCCATCTATCCATTCATCCCCTCATCCCTCCACGTGCTCGCCTGTTGCTATGTCCAGGGAGTACTGTCTACTATGGCCAGTACCTCAGTAGAGGCCATGGACATAATCAGAGGTTATATACTGTCTAATAACCAGAGTGTGACAGACACCAAACAGTTAGGATGAGCATATGCTGTGGCATTGGAGGATCATTAACTCTTTTGTTCTGGATCAAGTGTTCATGTAGGGGAATGATGCACATGGAGTTGCAGGGAATTAAGATGCTTAGGGGCTTGGGACAGCAGCTGTTTACCAAACAATGTCTACATGGGTATATACCAGCTGAATATCAGCCTGGATGCAAGGGTGGAAAATTCAGAAATGGCCCCAACATTCACAGGGCCTCCAGTCTAGAACTGCCTCATCCACGTGGTAGATTATTACTAGCCACATGACACTGTTTAAATTAACTAAAAATTAACAAAATTATAAACTTAATTCCTTGGTGGCAGTAGCCACATTTCAAGTGTTCAGTGGCCATATGAGGCTAGTGGTTACCATACCGGACAGCACAGATAAAGAATACTCTTATCATGACAGAAAGTTGTGCTGGAGAGCACTGGACAAAAGAAAAAAAGCAGACATTAATTTTTGGTCCCATTAATTAATAAATTATAATTCTGATACAGCATGCCATGGAAGTATAATCTGACAGGAGATAGAGATCTAAGAAAGGCTTCCACTGAAATTTAAATTTAAAAGTTATAGGAAATTACTCTGAAGCTGAAGTTCAACCAAGGACCCTACTACTACCAGCCTCCTGTTAGCTTTCCTTTGTGTATACAGATCACAAAGGAATGTGGAGAGCTAAAATCCTAGATAGATACTGGTTTGTAAGAGCTAACTCTGTATTATGTACATCAGCCAAAGGGCACCAATGCAAATGTAACATTCTGGAAAAGATTGAACAATGAAAGATAACCAGACTTTGGAATTAGTAAATGAACACTGATTTTCTAAAGCCAACAGAGTCATTAAAACCCTGACATGGACCAAGGTAGGAGAGTCACGTCAGCTCTGGCACAATGTTAGATGTGTGTAAATTCTAAATGCAGAGCTGTTGTTCCCAGTAAAATCCCACAAGAAGAAATTTCCTAACCAGCAATGTACCATTCCTAACCAGCAATGTACATAACATTGTTTGGTACCATACATACCATACAATGAACCCAAGACCCAGGCACGTGGCTAATGTAGACTTCTGGTCATCTTCTTTTCCGATAACCAAGCAACCTCCTAGAACTCAATTTCAGTTCTAGGGGAAGTGACCTCTAGTCCTGGACATTGACTGAGGTTCACTGCTCCAGCAAAGCTATGATTACAAGGAAAGCATCACAATCTATTAGGTACACAGAAATTGGGCAACTGCTCTAAATATCCCCAGTGAGGAGTTTTTCCATTTCCTCCTTTTAAATTTTTTTTTAAATTATCAGATATCTACACACTGGTGTGGAGCAGCAAATTAATAACTTTTTCCTCTTTAGACTGCAATCGTAGATATGGAAATACCATATCCAAAGACAAATTAACATGAGCTCCTTACAACACTGTACTAATTATCTCAGGGACCAGAGCCTCCCCTAGGTTAGAAATTTCAGCCCCAATCCAGAGTTAGAACATGGATTCCTTTCTGAAAAGCAGTAATTTGTATCATGTTGAGAAGGTAGAGAGGAAGGTGGGAGGGTCACACATAATCTGAAAACCCATCTTTGAAACCTTCCTCCCTTCATCCTTACCCTTCCTGCTCCAGCACCACAAAGGCATCTATGAGAAGGATACTGCTTGAAACAGAAAAAGATAAAGTAACATGCATATTTAACTTCACACCAAACAGATTTGAACAGACTTCATGCCAAACAGCCCCTCCTTTCCACTTACAAAAACTCACAGTTTTTAGAAAATGCTGTAGCCTGAACTTCAAAGGCATTGAAAGATAGATGTGGCATGTAGGGAATTAGACATGAAATTTCCTTTATTATTGGGAACAAAAGCTGTAGGTCTAATCTCCTGTGTGATACAAGCTTTAGCTGATCAGGGTTACGCTAAGTCACTCTGATGTAGCAAACAGCGGATACACCATCTTTTTTTTTTCTTTCTGTCTCCTCCTTCTTCTACCATTCACATATGCAAATTCTGTAGCCAAAAGGGGAGTTCATGCAGTACCACTGAGGGCAAAGAATTCTCTTTGATCAGCCTCTTCCAGGCCTGGAGTCTCACAGCCTCCAATTTTACCTGCCCCTTTATGATATTTGATATATCAAATTATACTCCACCAATATCAGAAGTAGGACATGTTAAAAAAAATTCTGATGCCTTACAAAGGAAGCTATGTCTTGAAAAAAGATAAATATTTCCTTTAGTCAGCCTTTTAAAACTTTGATATTTATTACAGATTGATTCATAAAACAAGTTGTTTGCCCACAGAACTACTACAGAAGAGTGCAGATGTCCAAGGTTTTAGGGAGGTGCTTCTGTAAAAACACCACCACCTCAAATGCTAGTTAGAGTATCATAAAAAATAAGAGTCGGGGAAATCGGAGAAAATACTGCTAGCTTCACCAAAAATAAAGTCCTTGCGCACAATAAGAAAGGCAGACGGCGGAAAGTGCTTACTTGCTAAAAACAAATGAAATTTCTGAAATGTACCCCAGCATCTTAAAGTACAGAATTTCTTTTTCTGCAGTACTTTTTATATAGTAGTAATGTATTCTGGACTAAAATGAATTGTTCTTAAATGCCTCAAGAAATATGTGGTCTCAGTAACTGATCTGTTTTGCTGGCATTTCTTTCTGCTTTGCAGGGTCATGCAACTGGGAGAGAGGAACAAAATATCTCCTAATGAGAAAAGCTTAGGGAACAAAAGGACAACAAAAGCACATTTTTATTTTTACCCCCAGCCAGTAGTGGTAGGGTTAACCCACCGACACGCACACACATTTCCTGTGTTCCTTGTGGGGGTTCTGGCTAGCAAACCCTCCCCTCACCTCTGAATCCAATGCAGTAGTGCAGAAAAGACAGACACAGGCAGGCAGCACAGTGTTTGTGGGGACTTCAGGCCTGCTGAGGAGAGCTTTTCATCTCGAACACGATCAAAGAAATAGATGTATTAATGTAATGAAGGTTCAAAAGTGTTCACACTTACTGAATGCTGAGTCCGATCAAGGAAGCTGTAAGTTCCACTGGCATGAGTTCTTTGAGCAGTTTCCTAAGGAAGAAGAGAGGAGAAGACTTTAGTGCCGAGGAATGTATTCTTGTATTGTGCTTCCACCTTTTTTGTCATAGTCCAAGCTGGCTAACCTCTGAAATTGGCTCTTGATACTGTGGATTTAACAATGATGGTGGTGGTGCTGGGGCTGGTGTGGTGGTGATGAAAATAATTAAGATCAAGTCTTTCAATATATTTTTAGTTCTTTCACGTTCCAATGAGAAAGGTGTTACGATTTTCTCTATTTCAGAAGAGGGAACCAAGGTGCAGACAGCTCAAGGAAGTTGCACAAAATATGCCTGCAGGTAGTAGAGCCTGGATTTGAAATTGGCCAATGGACATCAAGTTTAGAACCACTCTGCTATAACTCTTGCCTTACACGTGAGCTCTATGCCACAGGATGTTTTCAAGGAAAGATGAAAAGTCAATCTTTCAGAGATGTTATTATGGATTTCCCTGCATGGAGTTAGGTGAAATGAAATAAACCCTAAATATCTTTTCAACCGTAGAACTCTAGGATTCTATAATGCTCAATCCCATGATCGATAACATTCAAAGTGACTCCATTGTGCAATGAAACTCTGATATAAGGCGTCCCATCAATAATCAATTTCACAAACATCATCACCCAATCAGAAGGCATAAGATCCATGTTCATTGCTATTTAAATAAATAAAATACCACACAAACTGCAAATGGCCATTACAATCTCATATAATTCAATGAGTCGGGGGGAGAGGTCATTGCCAACCAGAAAGATTTACTAATAGCTCTGAAAGAGTTACATGGTGCCCTATACTCAAAAGGGTTGATCCTGATCCCTTCACCCTCTGGGGTGCTACACAAGTAGCAGAGATGAGGTTGGTTTGCAGGGTTCTAGGACCCTGATCTAGTGCTCTTTCTATTACTCCTCTCAAATAGTGACACAATGTATACCCAGTCTCAATGTAACTCACAGATTTCAGAGATAAATGTTTGGAAAATATGCTCCCTTTCTTAATACTTTATTTTATTTTTTAAATATTTTATTCATTTATTCATGATAGACAGAGAGAGAGAGAGAAAGAGAGAGAGAGAAGCAGAGAGAGAAGCAGACTCTGTGCCAGGAGCCCGATGTGGGACTCAATCCCGGGATTCCAGGACCATGCCCTGGGCCAAAGGCAGGCGCCAAACCACTGAGCCACCCAGGGATCCCTCTTTCTTAATATTTTAATATAATGGACTTTTTAAAAAAAATCTTCACATTTGGTGAGCCACTGATGTTGATAAATTTGACCTTCTGAGAACCCTGAGTGGTTTCAAAATAATGGAAGAAGAGATTTCTCTCTGGAGAAGCCTGAGGGTATATATAGCTATGAAATGGTGAGGATGGTGGTGACAATAGCTCATTTATTTGTCCTTTCTTCCTTCCTTCCATTCATCTGTCCATCCCAGTCATCCAAGGCTCTGCTACCTATTAGCTTTGTGAACGTGATTGAGTCACTTAGTTTTTCCTTGTCTCAGCTTCCTTATCTATAAAATTAGAATAAATATACTACCTATCTCAATAGATTGAGGTATTAAAAGTTACTGTTTGTAAGGCACTTAACACTGTGCCTGGCACAAAGTCAATGCTGTTTAAAAGTTGATGATGATGATGATTATTATTACTACTACTACTACTATTATTATTGAGGTATTATTATTATTATCATTATTATTACTACTACTATTATTATTTAGGTATAGTTATAGACAATATTTTATTAGCTTCAGGTATACGATAGTAATTTGACAATTATATACATTATGAAGTGCTCAGCACAGCAAATAGTTACTACCTCTCCACCATACAAAGTTGTTATAATACCACTGACTCTATTTCCTATAATGTACTTTTCACCCTCATGACTTACTCATTTTATAACCAGAAGTTTGTATAAAAGTTTATTATTATTTATTAAGCCCCTTTTTATGCCAAGCACTGCCCTCTTGGTGCCTACAGTCCATGGGGAAAACAGATCTCAATCAGGGGTGTTGGGGAAGACTTTGTCAGGGAAGTGGCAATGGAGCTGAGATCTTCATGCTGAGAAGAATATGACCACGTGAAGGGAAAGAAGGGGATTTGGGAAAAGGAAGTAGGAACATTTAGGAAATGAATAGTCAAAGTATATAATTATCTTCTATAAATTCATAGAATGCCTCAGTTGGAGAATTATCTGTGTCCTAGTAATAATAAAAAATATTAATGATGATAATAATAGAAAAGTAGTCATATAATAGTTTTATTGGACCCATAGTGTACCCAGGCTTTGTATCAAAATATGCATGCATCTTCTTATTTAATTAAAAATAACCAACAGCTCCTATCATCAGGTTCAACCTTCTTGACCCTCTCTAGTCACTTCCTCCTTCCCTCCATACACTCACTCACATGCTCTAGGATCAAGCTAAATTGAACTACTCAAAAGGCACAAGTGCACCCAAATGTGAACTTCTCTCTGTTGCTTTCATCGACCCGTCCAGCTGGATTGAATTATTTCCATGGGCCCTGAGGTCACATACTCCTCTATCTGAACAAAAGTCGTACACTCTAACCCACTGTAGAGTTGGCCTGCTCAGGCTGTGAACTCCTGGAGGACAAGGACAATTTTTTTTTTTTTTCAACTTGGTAGCCTCACCGTCTGGCACAGCGCCCAGCCACTTAGCAGTGGCTCACTACACTGGACAGCATAAACAGTGATTCCTCACTCACCCCAAGTGGTACGGCTCCAAGAAAGGGCACCGAACTTCATTCCAGAGGGAGGTTCTCCCTAAGCAAAATGACCTTCATTGTGTTCCCATACTTGGTACCCTGATGATAATGTTAACTTCTCATCTATGTCAGCTTTATGCTCACATTTAGATCTTCTTTCAATCCAATGTGCACTTGAAATGAATTTTATAACCACACCCCCTTACTAACAAGAATCCGTCAAATCTTCCAGGCAGGGTCGCCTGGGTTGCCCAGCGGTTGAGCATATATCTTGGGCTCAGGGCATGATCCTGGATGCGGGGATCAAGTCTCATATCAGGCTCCCCGCAGGGAACTTCTCTGTCTCTGCTTCTCTCTCTGTGTCTCCCATGAATAAATAAATAAAATATATTTTTTAAAATCCTCCAGGTAGATTTTTTTTTAAGATTTACTTATTTATTTGAGAGAGAGAGAGTGAGTGGTGCAGCATAGAGGGAGAGTAAGAAGGAGAAGTAGGCTCCCCACTCAGCAGGGAGCCAGATGTGGGCTCATTCCTAGGATCCTGAGATCATGATGTGAGCTGAAGGCAGGTGCTTAACCGACTGAGCCACCAAGATGCGCCCCCAGGTGGGTTGTTTTATAAAAGCAAACCAAGGGGTTGTCTGGGTGGTTCAGTTGGTTAAGTATCCAACTCTAGATTTCAGCTGAGGTCATGATCTCAGGGTTGTGATATCAATTCCTGTGCTGGGCTCTGCATCAGGCATGGATCTTGCTTAAGATTCTCTCCCTCTCCCTCTGTTCCACTTTCTCTCTATCTCCCTCTCCCAAATAAATAAATAGATAAAAGCAAACAAAGGCTGAGAACCATTGTTAACAAGGTGAGAACAGAAATGGTCATTAGCAACGGCACCAGAGAGTGAGAAAAATCTAAGATGCTTTGCAGGGTTCTAGAGGAGCTGTGTATGTTGAAACAAAACAAAACAAAGATTGTCTTGAGTTTGTAATTACTCTTGCAAAGGACCTAAAGAGCAAGGGAGAATGCTGGGCCCCAGTGGAATTGGGTGGAATTTTCATTGCACTGAGACTATGCCGGAGCCAAAAGGCTGCAAGCGAACGAAACGGGAAAGGACGTCGGGACACAGGCTGAATGGAGGCGAAGGCTCGCTTCCTGCATTAGCTGCCCTCACCTCTGCACTTTGTGAGAATGGATGCACAGGACGGCGAACCAATTACTTTCAAAACCCTGGAGGTGATGGCCCTTGGGCAGGCAGCATGCAGTTTGACTTCCTCGCTCGGTAAGCAGGGCTGGCTACCCTGCTTCCCCTCCCACCGCGTGCCACGGGCTGTTTCAGGGTGTCCCTACCCGGATGACTGCAATGGGCAGTGAAGATCACCTTATGGCTCCAGGCTTGCACCTCTCACGCCTCCACGGAGCAGGCACGGCAATCTCTACAGAATGTGACCGTCACTGTATCACCCGATTGTTTAAACCCTGCGCTGATTCCATTCAGGACAAAGCCTTTATCTTGAGACACCGTGAGATCCCGCATGGCGTGCTTCTGGCCACAGCTCTGCCTTTATTTATTAGCGACCAGGCATGTCCTCCCTCTCGACCCTTAGCATACCAGCCCCGGGCACTTTCCAGTCTGGATCACACCTCACTCACTACCTGCCACAGGGATGTTGTACATGCGGCATCTTCGGCCTGGGATGCTCTTCACACCCATTACTCCCATTCATCCTCCCATTCATACTCCCATTCAATACTTTCCCATGGAATTATAAATGATTTGACTGATGTCTGCCTGTCTCCACTGTGTTAGCTCCATGAGGGCAGAGACTGCGTCTGTCCTGCTCACTATTTTAACACCAACTCCATCCACACTGTTGTGGATATGAAGGCATTCAATATATATTTGTCAAAGGAAGGATAGATGGAAAGGAGGAGGGATGGAAAGAAGGTTTCCTCACTCTGAGGTTAACTTTAGACATGCTTTGGGTGACTACACAGCTTCTCTGAGTTATTCCCTCCCCCTACCCCATCTCTGCCTAGCATAGACCCAGAAATCATGTCTGAAGTGTACAATCCTGGCTCCATTAGGGCTGTGTTCAACAGTGATGAACCCTCACCTGATCTCAGTTCAATTTTTCTCCCAGGAATTTGGAAGGCGCTCTTCGTGTTTTTGCTAGTTCCTAGAACTGAGAACTCAGTAATTGTGGGATCACCATTCTCTGCCATGTGTTCAGCAAGAAGAAGAAAAGAAGCCAGGCTCTGGAGCAAGAAGAATGTGGCAGAGAAAAGAATAGGCAAGAAAAGAGGGGCCATAGGAGGGCGGTTTCTGGATGGGGCTGAGACTCCTATGCTGTGTAATAAATAGCCCCATTTTTCGATCTACTTTGAGTGGGTTTCTGTTACTTGCCAATAAAAGAGACACATGTAAGATATTGGTCTCACAGGATGGCATCTCACCTGGCTAGGGGAATTCTCTATCAGCTCCTCATTCAGATTGGCAAGCTGTATCTTAATCAGTGATTGTGAGTGGGTGCACACTCTCCAGCTGTACCCAGGTGTCCTTGAAAGGGGTCTGAAGCTGTGTCAAGCACAGAGTAATGCAGCCAGTACTATATGGGCTTATTATGTGCAATTTGGCAATGACGGGGCATGAAGAAGCTGGTACTAATCACACCTGGGATGGGAAGAGAGCGAGCCAACGTGGCGAGTACCCTGCAGCCTCCCTAGGTTGGACATAGAGACCCTCCCCAAGGGAATCCAGTGACTCTCAGCCATGTAACAGGAGGCTGCAGACCAAGGGCTGCTACTGCAGGTGGATGATTGTTGGATCGGCCACACTCCGTCATGCAAACAATTCAGCATGCCCCTGGATTTGCTACTGATCTAAGTACCCTGAGCTCTAGACTGAGAACCAGTATGTCATTCTACTGTCGATGTGTGCTTTATTTCCTAGGGAGAACCATGGACTAAAGACCATCTCCTATTGTGATCGCACATAAATAAACATTCTACACAGCAAGGGCAGCAGGGAACACTTTGAGAGTTGATTCTCTCGCATCATCTTTTTGCATCCTACTCCATCCCTTCAGATGCATGGTCTCTGTGTCGAGTATTCCCCAAATATCTTTTTTTTCACCTTGTATTTGATAAATGTAAGAGAGTGAGATGAACAATAACAAAATCCAAAACCCAGTGTTCAAAAAAATTGAAACTGAATGTCCCATGCCCCTCTCATATCACTAGCTGGTCCCATGCCTGGGATTCTGTTCCTTCTTTGTCTACCCGGTAAACATTTCTTAATGTCCTCGGGGAGCCCTCACCAGGAACAATGAAGAGCTCCCTCTTCCTCACTCAGAATTCCATTAGTGATTCTGAACACTCAATACTCATAGACAATGGTCTCTATGTCTGTCCTCTCCAACGGATTTACAGTCTTTAGCACCTTAACGCCTTAGGTTGTGCTTTATCTTATTTATGAGTGACAGTGTTATATAGATTTTAGACACATAATTGGGTTCAAATTAATTCTCCCATTCATTAAGCTATGTAACTTTGCACAGGCTGCTTGACCTCTCTAAGCCTCAGTTTTCTTCTCTATCAATCGGGGAAAATAATGCCCTCCTCAGAGGGCTGGTGTGAGGATCGTATAATGTAATTATGCTAGTTAACAAATATTTATCGTATCAGATGCCAGAGGATGATGCCTACTTGGTCAACAACAGTCCTTTCAATATATATATATATATATTATATGTATACAAAAGTCTTCATGTGCTTTACAAAATTTTGCCAAATAATAAGATTATCCAGAAGACTGTGACAGCAGAGCCCAGGCACACCCGCAGCCAACACAGTGCCTGGCACATACGTCAAGGCTTATATTCGACTTGTCATACTATCTAAATGCAATAAACATCAGTTAGTCTGCCCATTGCATTTAATTTGGCTGTACTCACCTGTCCAACAGGAGCTCAGGTAAAGCATCTGTGACTTCTCCATGGGAAGCTTCTTCCCAGTCTCCCTCCCTAGGGAAGCAAACTTCTACTCAAAGCTCCAGGGACCTTCGAAAGACTAACGATATTACACCCCACATGCCACCACCCCCCCTTTGAGGCTTATTGTTGGTGTGTTTAATTTCCTGTCTTGGCCTTACAGGAGATTTCTAATGTTTGGGCTGTAGGGTATGTTCTGATTAAAAATAATCCTCCCAATTACGGGTTGGCATGAGCCTCCCGTCACACACACTCTGCCACCAGTCTCTGCTTCCCTGTCAGCAATAATTGTGTCTGCAGTGCCTAACTGTAAATGAAAACCCAAGGGGCAAGTTTGGGTCCCTGGTTCCCGGGCCACACTGGATCTTTTAATTTGCACTGTCTGTCAAAAAGATGCTGCTATGTGTACTCCAAAGAAATCCTGAGACTCTCAGATTCAAGGCTAGAAAGAGCAAAGGTACCACAGCCTTCTTGGAGAAATTGTATTTGAACCCACCAGAGATAACAGGGTGTGTGTAAAGCAACAAGGCTCTTTTTATTCTGCTCCAAACTTTAGCTACACCTGGTTTAAAAAGGGAAGCTGAACTCTAGGGAAATTTCAAGATGTATTTATATTATTTTCTCTACCGAGTACATGAGACAGGACATAGAAGTCAAAGCATGCAATAACAACTCCATGAAAGGAAATATACATGAGACCGGATTATTTTAATTTATATAAAATTAAAACTTTCTGGGGGTATAGTGAGGGGAAAGAAGTATATGCTTTCCACTGGGAAATATCATCAAGTCCTTCTTGTACAAGCAGAGAGATCACTCTGTAGCCAGGCCCAAACTAGGCACTTAAAATATGGTGCTGAGTCAAAAAGTATCAGTTGGAGACAGTATCGAACAAAGTTCTGTGTTAGGAGTAATGAAGGAGAGGAGAATTTGGTGTGCCTCTAAACTCCACATCTCATTTTCTAAGAATGGCACCTGACCAGGAATGCATCTGGTCTTGATCATATTCACCATGTTTCTCCCTGGACAGATGACAGAAGCAGAGAAACTTGACCCTCAGATGAACATTAAGGGTCCTCTCTCAGGAATTTACAACATGGGTGTGAAGACGTGTCACTATGAAAGTCTATAGACATGGCATTTGCACAGTGATGCAGAATGAGGGCCAAGAGCACCTCCTGAGAGCAGCCACAATGGACAAGGAGAAAGCACAGCAAAGCAAGTCCATCTGTGGAAAGTGGGGTGAATAAAGTCAAAGCAGAGAGAAGCAGAGGGGCCTACACAGAGTACAAAGGAGAGAGTCTGTACAGGTTATCACCTGGTTCCAGAAACATTTATATTTCTTATTCCACCACCCCTGAGGCCCTGCTAACCACCCTACACCAAGGATAAATATGAGATTCCAGTGTGTCTTTTCCAAAAGTGTGACTTTGACTAGCCTAGGTAACTGAGTTATCCAGGTAAAACCTACACAGGACCACCCAGACAAGTTGTTCAAGCCCAGGCAACTGTGCCGATGAAAACTGCCACGCAGATCAGACATGGGCAAACTATGGACCATAAGTCAAATCCAACACATGGCCTGTGTTTGTAAAAGTTTTATCTGGACACAGCCACATTCATTCATCTACGTATTATCTACGGTCACGCTCATGTTACAATGGAGCTGAGTAGTTGTGACAGACTATATGGCGTACAGACCCCAAAATATTTACTACTTGGCCCTTTATAGAAAAAGACTGGGGCACCTGGGTGGCTCAGCCAGTTAAGCATCTACCTTCACAGCTCATGTCATGGTCTCAGGGTGCTGGGATCAAGCCCTGTGTCGGGCCCCCTGCTCAGCGGGGAGCTTGCTTCTCCCTCTCCCTCTGCCTGCTGCTCTCTCTCTCTCATTCTTTCTGTCAAATAAATAAAATCTTTAAAAAATAGAAAGAAAGAAGAAGACTGCCATCCCTCAATATATGTGGCTTACACAGATTCCCATATGGATTCACAAAGATCTGCATAAATAAATACATAAATAACAATAATAAAAAATATCAAAACCATTGTGATCGCCATCCAATACTGAGCAGCTACCATGTACCAGACATTTTAGTTACAAAATCCTCTCTGGACATGACATCCATTATTTCTTTTTTGATATGATGAACTAGGCATTGAAGAATCTGAAAGAATTTGCCCCAGGTCTTACCATGACTTATCAGCAAAGACAGCATCTAAATCTATTTTGTTTGACTCTAAAGATCATACTTTCAACCAACATTTGGTACACTTGTCATTTTTTTAAAAACAGAGATGTTGTCTAGTTTGAGTTTTTTGGTGGGGCTCTGGGACTCATTTCTAGCAGGAGAGAAAGTGTGACCACCAACTTCAAAAAACAGCTTCCCTGAAATAGTTTCCTTTACCAATTTTAACTGTGAGCCCAGAGAATTTCACATTTCCACCATTTAAAGGGAGGATTTTCTGTGGCCTATGATGTTTCCTTAGAGGTACAGGGGTCAGGGCAAAGTAAATCAGGGAGAGGAAGGATTTCTAATTCCTGTAGACGGATTCTCAGGTTGGATGATAAAAGACTAGCAGAAATGGATAGGAATCACTGGCTGATTACTGGTGTTACACAAAATTGTTTGGGAGACAAAAATGCTCCTTTCCATCATAGCAAAAATGGCCAGGGAGTTCTTTCCAACAAGAGGAGTGAGGCTTCTCAGCAAATGTTCATGAGTTCACATGAACCAAGTTTACCCAAATCCATCAGTGTCTGGAGCTGGCCTGATACAAAGTTGGTATTAAGGAGACCAAAGGATCTCAACCATGTAGAAACCACAAAAACTCACATAAAAAAACTCAAGATAGAAAGAGAGGACCAAGCACTGCAGAAATCTGATACAGAAAGCTCTGCTGCTTCAAATGCAAAGAAAGTGGTAATGGAGAGGGCTCAGTGACACCTGCAATGCACCAGGCTCCAGCAGCAGGGCTTGAAGAGAAAGTAGAACCCCTCCCCCCTTTGTGGTTTCTACCCACTATGGTTTCAACTCTCATCTCAAATATCGCTTCCTTAGCACAGCCTCCCAGATCCCTCTCCACAGCAAACCTAGAACAGGCTTCTTCTCACATTTATCTCAGTTATAACTACATGGCAAAACATCACCATTTGATGAGTATCTGCCTCTCCTGCTCAACTCCACGACTGAATACTCATGAGGACTCAGACACTGAAGGTTTTGTTCCCTACCCAATGCTCTATACTTAACACAGTACCTGGAATAAAAACAGTGCTCATTAAATATTTGCTGAATAGATGAGTGAATGGCTAATTCTAAATAAAGCCACATTTTCCTCTGGCATCCGAAGGGTCTCAATGTGAGCTAACCACCCTGTCCTGAAAGTTCTTTCTTTAAGCCCAACTTCCCTATTGACCCTGGTGTCCAGCTTCTTACAAGTCAGGTGGAAAACAGATCACATTTTACGAGACCAGTGTATGCATAAAGGAAGAGCTCTGACCTTGGGAGTCATCCCCGCTTGGGTACAAACCCCAGCTTTAGCACTTCCTAGTTGTGTGACCTTGAGTAAATTACTTTATATCTCTGGGCCTCAATTCTCTAGTGTATAGGGTGGAAATGAAAATTACTCTTTTCAGATTCTTACAATGATTAAATGAGATTACAATGGAAGAGGGCTTGAAGTATGGCTACAGTGGATGTTCTGATAGCTGCACCTACTTTAATTGTTTGAAGTCCCCCTTCCAAGGTGAGGGTCTTGAGACACAAGTAAAAATGATGGAGAATCTTGTGATTTTAAAGGAACTCATCAAGTATTTATTGGAGACAGGGACATATGTATGTGAGTGCATATAAATAAAGCCAATGAAAAGGGTAAGAGAATAATAATAACAACCTCCTGCTTGCTCTGTGCCACACGCTGCGACAAACAATCTACATGCAGCCTCCCATTGAATTCTTATTGTCTCCTGTGCTGTGGGCATTATTACCTTTAATTTTCAGATGAATCATGATATTCAGAGAGGTTAAGTATTTTTGTAAGTTCCACAGAGAAACTAGAACCTGAACCCTCATCTAAATAGTGATTATGCAATATTTTCTATCGAATGGAATGTTCCCCTTCTAACTAAACATGACCTGCTTGGACAGCCCAGAGAAGGGTGGTTCCAGAGAAGAGCCTGGGGTGTCATTAAAGGGGCACTGATATGCTTTTACAAGAGATGAGCTTAGCTTTGCCATGATGCCATCATCAGCTCTCATAGGCAGGGGAAGCTACTGCACCATGGACCATGCCTTCCAAACCAATTCCCTTTGGTTATTACCCAACATCTCACTAGTTCTACTGCTCTTTGTCATTGAGAGAGAAATTGTGCAGGGACAAGCAACAGGCTAACAAAGGGAGGCCTCTCAGACATTGTGATGTGAAGTAACCATCTCTTCCCCTGCACTGCAAGCATACTTTGCCAGCTTCTGGACTCCCCCTGTCAGGCATATGGCACCCCAGGGAAGCTCCTCCCCATGACTATGGCTGTCCTCTTTCCAGGACACCTGGAAGGTTGTGGGGGGCTAAACTAACCAGTTCCACTGGAATGAAGTAGAAAATAGATACAATAATCAGAAAGCTCATACTAGGTTGAAACACAGACAGATTTATAGAGCTGGGATACAAAGCACATCATTGGGAATGCATGACGCTTTTGTTCATTAATCATCTTTTACTTTGAATCTATTTCTCAATGAAAAGTAGCTTTCATTTCTATTACCAAGATTAATGTGTCAACAATACACAACAACATAAATGAGACTGTAGTGGAGAAGGGAAGGAGACAAAAAAAAAAAAAAAGAAAACAAAAGGAAAGGAAAAAACAAAACCCTCAGTACACAGGGTGATATATTTGCTCAGATTACTGCTTTATTTACACCACAGAGAACACTTTATTTTTGAGCTTCATAACTCATTGCTCTATAAAGAAAAGGAAACTAGCTAGCAGCACTTACTTCAACATGGAGAAAGAAAATATACCATAAAGAAAACCGTCCTCTACCCTGTAGGTCTGAATTTTTTTTTTAAATTCTCTTTAATATGTGTCGGACTCCAGAGCACCTTATTACCTTATTTAATTTAGGCCAGAAAAGATGTGTCAGAATAAAAATGGCACTAAAGTGATAGGAACTAAGCTATGAAATGTGGACATCATATTTTCTTCAGAGAGATAATCAGCTTATCAGAATTCATTTCAACCTAAGAAAGGTCTCACAACTACACTGAAAATTCAAGCTGGTCTCATCATCTCAAGAATGTAATCTCAAGGAAATGGTAAAACTATCAAGGCAAGCTTGGTGCAGTTATCTTTATGTATAAGAACCGTAAGCATCAGATCCCGACAGAATCACTGTGGCAGGGTGTGCTCCCGAGGATGGGAGAGACCTTTCTATAAAATACATGAAATACCTTTGCTGATAATACCACTATTTTTTTTATGAGTCACTGAGGGTATTTTTCAAAGATGCATTGCTACTTTCTTTACACCTAAAAATTCTCCCTGTATTGGTATTCCGCAAAAATAAATAAATTTTTTCTAAATTAGTCATCAATAGAGGTGTGGTTTTAGTCCTATTCTTGCTGTTAACTAGCTGCTTGGCCTCAATTACATTACTTAACTTGCTCTGAGCCTTGGTTTCCTCATTTCTCCAAGACAGGGGTTGGGCCTTCTTGTTTTTTAAACTGCTCTTTTCATTTCTCCAGGTGATCTGTTTCACGCGCATTGTTATAGGAAGGAAAATCAGTGAGACCAACAGCAAGATCCAAGAGAAGTCAATGCCAACAGAGAATATGCTGTGTGCTTCTTGTTATAAAACTCCCACCCCATGCAATCCCCCTAAAAAAGAAAAGAAAATAAACAAAAATAGAGAAAACCATCTGGTCAGAAGGTAATAACTAATTTTAAAAGAAACGCAATGGATTTTAGAAGATAAAAGAAAATTCCCCATAGCAAATCATTCATGTTCAGCAAAGAAGCACCAAGCCATTTGATACGATGTTTTGAAAAACAAAGACAATGAAATGAAGGAAAAAGAGCTAGACAGGAAGGTATTATCAATATAGCACTCAACATCTCGGTGAAGAAGGGAAAGTCATAAAACTAAACCAAAGTCATGAAAAGTTTGGTAAATGTTCCAAGGACCAGATTGAGTAACCATCAAAAGTTAGGTGTTTAATGTGAGACCACCCATACTTGTTTTCGGTGATATTTTCTTTACAGCATAATTTCTAGTTAGTAATAACTATTGTAGACTCAGCTATAAGAAACAGGAAGTTTCAGGACAAAAATATTTGCTTCTACAGTTTTGTCATGAGAGACAATAACATAATGGTAAGTTCTCAAGACCTACGGTAAGTAAAATTTGAATTCTGATTTTTCTCTGTGTTTGACATCAGGACATCCATGGACTTCCTTGGACCTCAGCATCTTCTTCTGGCAAGTGGCTAGCAGTACCCTATACCATAGGATTGCTCTGAGAATTAAATGAAATAATGCATGTAAAATGCTTCACAAAATGCTTGAACATACCTCTTTATAATTTTTAACAACTTCCATTAAGTGAAGCTTCATATTGTAGGCTCAGATGGAGGACACATTGGCATTTGCAGAGTATTTACTAAGTTTCAGACCGTCCTTTAAACTATCTCTGTAATATTTTTCATTGAAGAATCTTTACAGCAATACTTATGTTATTTTTACTCATTTCTCAGGAAACTAGACCTCATAATGCTCCAACTCACCCAAAAATGCTTCAACTACTCACAAAAATTAGAAAAGTATCACATTAATAAAGGTACTTACTTTAATAAGATCTGTACTACTTAATAAGAAAATAGCCCTTAATCCTAAAGCAAACTCCTAGCCAGGCATTTGAAAAAAAGTAATTTGCTAATTTCTACCCATGGTCCACATACTTCGATACCATGTGACACTCATCAAAAATACAGAATTCATGGATATGAAACTGAGTTATTCCACAGAGATTTAGAATCTGTGTGTGCATAATTTCTTTCAGATTTGAAATATGCAGGCATTTAAGTAAATCGAAAACTTAAAGAAGCAAAAGGAAGAAAAATCTATATTCCAAAGTTTCCAGGTTCTATTTCTTCAATGATTTTTTCAACAGCAATTCAAAAGAAGTAAGCATTTTTAAAAGGAATATAATGTAAGTTATTTTGTTCATTTTAACATGTATATCCACTCGTTAATCTAATCAGAATTTTCTGAGCCCCCACCTTGGTGAAAACCATCAAAGTATGATGCCAGGCACAATTCTGGATTCAGAGATGAATCAGAATGCTGTTTTTCAAACTAGCTTATATCCATAAGAGCTGATAAAAAGCAACAGTAAAACAAGGTTCCAAGCAGAGAAACTGAGGAGTGACACATTCTGACTTGGGAGGGTGGAGGTGCAGGAGACATACACGGTAAAGTGACAACTAAAGATGATTCATGGAGAATTACTAGGATTTATTCGCTCAACAGTCAGAGAAGGGGAACATGAAGAAATGGACAAATTGCCACTTAAGAAAGAAAATGGCTGAAACAAGTGGAAATATGAGACTTCATGGCATATTGGAGAATCATGAGCAGTCTTCATGAGCCAGAGTGGGGTAAGGTGATTGAGGGGAATGACCCTAGAAAGATGAAACCAAATGTAGGAGGCTCCATGGGCCAGACCTAACAAACGTGCCACTGTAAGAAACACTTACTATGTGCTTAGTGCTAGGCACTATGCTTACTGCTCTGCATAGACTAAGAGCTGAGCCTCCCTAATAATTCTGTGAGGTAGGTATTCCTAATACTAGTTTGAAAGTTGAGGAAACTGACTCAGAGAAACCAGTTGTAGAAAGACAGCTGAGTAATAAGACAAAGACTCATGTCCTTAACTGAGACCCACCAGACTCCAAAAATATGCCCTAAGCCCCTGTAAATAAAGGAATTTAGGCTTTGGCTGATAGTCATAAAGGATCCATGAAGGACATCTAAGGAAAGGGATGACATGTTCTGACCTGAGTTTTATGAAAATAACTAGACAAAGGGTAGAAAATGGACAGAGAGACAGAAAGAAAGAGACAGAGGCTCAGGAACCTATTATAAAATGCCATTTCTGAAGCCAATTCCTCTGCTTAGTTATGTGCCACTTGATGGCTTTGTGACTTGGGGCAAGTCACTCAACCTCTCTGAGCCTCAGTTTTTATAGCTATACTATGAGAATCATAGTGATGTCACTTAACTCAAGAGGGTTGTTTTGAGGAATAAATGAATTCATACATTTCGAGTCTTTGGTTCCTGGCTAATTGTAGCAACTTCACAATGATGTTAGTTCTCTTGAGGAAGATTAGCTGACAAGAAGGAAAAAAGAGGAAATGGGTCTACCCATTCAGATGAGGCCCTGGGGATGTCAAATGCTTCAGGCATCTACCTCCTCTTGGAGTCATTTGTATTCAGCCTGACACTCCGGTCTGAAGCAACCAACACCTACAACATCGCTAGGGAGGTAGGTTGCCTAACTGGGTTACAATGGCAAACACTCCTTACCTGGACACAGAGAGGAGGAGGTACCATAGTCGAAGACCAAGACAACATAGGGTATAGGTTAAGGTCCCTGTAGACTCTAATATCCACTATGACCAGTGCCCAGTTCAACTCTTTGGGCTCTTAAGCTCCAAATTACTGTGTGGGGAATGCTAGGTCCATCCATGAACCAAAACAGATTGTAATTGCAAATTTTCCATTAACACCCAAGGGGCGAGGTGATGCATTTAAATATTGGATTACATTTGCATCCAACAAATATGTGAACTTGCCATGATTTGTTTCATTTCAATGGCTAACCTTTGGGAAACATTCTCTTGAGATGGCTTGTCATTCTTGAACCCTGCTTGGTATATTGACACTAAGGGTATTTTTACTTTTTAATTAGCACTGTTGCCAACCCAGAAGGAGGGTCTTGGTGAATCATATGCGTGTACAATGTTAACCGAACCCATCAGGATCTGCTTAGCTAAAGGCGAAGTTCAGACACTTTGCAGCTGCATTCAACTCCATCTGAAAAGGAATCATCAAGCCCCACCAGCTGTTACACTCTGATGATTCTGAAAACCTAAAAACAAAATAAAAATTTGTCAAATAAACTGACAACTGTTTTCTACATCTTAGGAATACATTGTTTACCTGTGGTGCATAATAGTAGGAGGCACCTGCGGAGCTATGAGTGGTTCTTTGAGGTATGACTAGCATCAGTTCCATAGTGTGATGGAAAATAACAGGCAACAGATACATGCAGTGTACTGTGCAGTAGAATCAGGCTAATAAACACTAATATCATTCTTATTTTACAGATGAGGAAACTAAAGTTCAAAGAAGTTTTGTACAGTACCCATGGTCATTGTAATGGCAAGGTCACCAGTTAAGTGGTGAGGCTGGAATTTAAACCATTATTTGACAGCAGAGCCATGGGTGTCCTCTCTATGTGGTTACCCGCTTATGGCCTCCCTCTGGACAATAAGTTTATGACAGATTAACCACTAACATCTGTGTTGTGTAGTATGCTAGATGTTCCAACTATATCACCATCCCTGCCCAATAATTCATCACAGCCATCTAGGAGGTGGGAACTGCTTTAATACCCATTTTCAAGTTGAGCAAAGTGAGGCATCAAGGAACAAGGTCCCCCAGCTTTTCGGTGATAAAGTCAGGATTTTCTGCTTCTAGAGCAAAATGTCTATCCTCTTTCTTATTTGAATATCTAACACTGAACTTGGCACCAAGGCAACAGCCAGTGCTTGGTGAATGGATAAATGCACGAATGACTAGCTCCATGGATGACATCTCTGTGAGATCGGGTACCTTCACGACCATGCCCATTGTATCTGGTAAGGTGTCTAGCACATAGTAGGTACTCAATAAGTGCTCGTGTAGGTATGACTGTTGGTATGGCGAAATGCATGCAGACCCTGGGCTCTGATTCCTTTGCAGAAGAGGGAAAGATGTTGTTTGATGATTATCTCCTAAGCCTTTTCTTCCATTCCTGCCCTCCGCGATAACCATATAGAAACGCGTGAATAAAATGGCTATGTTGCATCTGGTGTCCTGCTGGATTAGCTTGTGGCCCAAGGGACATTATCGGCTCCAAGGATCATAATCCTCCACTCCCTATCTCTTTGCAAACAGAACTGACAAAATGCTCCCCGGGCTCTCTGAAGTAACCTTCACATTTGTGAACAGCCAGCTCTACACATTTTCCCCCTGAGTGGGTGTCCCCAACCCTTCCTTATTTCAGGAAAGAGGCCAACTTCAGGTAACCATACCTTCTGCATCACACACTGTATCAGCAGCTACACCCCAGTAATCTGACATGTGTGAAATGAGTCCGCTTATCAAAAAAGAGAGTGCCCAGCAGCTTTTAGGGATGCGGAAGGGGCCTGCTGGTTGCTGCAAATCTCTCAGCAGCGCACTGGAGTTTGACACTTAATATTCAAACCCAACTATAGGCTATGTACTCAGAGGATAAAACTCAGTAATAGCACACGGATCCACAGGCTGACAGGCTGAGCATACAAACCTCCAGTGTAAAGACTCACTTAAGAGCTTCCTGCCACAAATGGAGCTGCAGTACAGAGAGAAAAAAAGAGAGAGACAGACAGGAAAAAGCATGGTCATGGTAAAAACAGTCAACGCAGAATCAGCATGAAAATCCCCAAGTATAATCCAGCAATTTGATGGTGGTGGTGGTGGTAGTGCGGACCAGGAAAGAAATAAAAACTAATTAAACAAGCATGTATCTTGCTCATCAATCTGCCTCCTTAAATGATAGGGAATAACCTAAAAACACAGTGCCAGCGCTCATCTTTCTATTTAAATTCGTGTGTGTTAATGCATGTCATTTTTAAAATAAGAGGGGTATTTCTGGAATTACACATCATAACAGAGAGATGGCCAAAAGGACAACCTGGTATTTGTGTGCCAATTGCCAAAACACAATTTTCCAAACATGCATTAACCTAAGAATTCTCCACCCTGTCTACCTAATTTTACAGCTGCTACAGAATCTCTCATAGGGCTTTGCATAAAGTAGGAGCTAAATAATTGCTGACAGATAAGTGCCATTCTCCAAACAGGCATAGTCACGTTTAGTTGTTTTGTTTTGTTTGTTTTGTTTTGTTTTAAAGACTTTATTTTTAAGTAATCTTCACAACCAACATGAGGCTCAAACTCACAACCCTGAGATTAAGAGCCACATGCTCCACTGACTGAGCCAGCCAAGCACCCCAAGTTTTGCCTATTCTATAGAAATTCTGAGCTAAACCTACTTGGTCTAAATCAGTGACTACAAGCTGGAAGCCAGAGGTCACATGTTTGAACTTCTCATGTAAACAATTTATGTAAAAGCTGCCAGCACTTAAAGAATCAACATTAAATATCTATGATTCTGACTCTTCTTGATAAGCCATAATACCCAACCATACTGAGACCATTTTTCTACATAGCAAAAATCCAGTAAGCTGAGTAGTTGATGCTTGCTGACAGACTGTGTGTTCACCCCAGTGCTCATTCCTCTCTAATACCTCAAGCCACTTCACTCCTATATGGTACCTGTTTGGTTCCCCACAGCCATTGGAGTTTTTCATCTCTGCTTTACTATTTAGAGTGCAAGACAAACATTATATCTTCACTGCATCCACTGAAATGCTTTCCCTTTACCCTATTAAGGGAAAAAATCCATGCAATTCTTCCTGTTTTTCCCTCATGGAATTCTGAGATGGTACAAACCCATGTGGGCCACAGAAAGAGAATGAATGGCTGCCTCTTTGATGAAATTCTAAGCAAGTAAAGTGACTTTTCCCTTTTAGCTTTCATTATAATTGCAGAAATGTTCCAAAAAGGGAGAGATCTCATTTGACACACTGAGCTTTGAAAACCATAACTGTGATGATCAAGTGACTCACTTGCATATACGGCTTTCAGTGGCTCCCCGCTGTCTAGAGAATGCTGGTAAACTCCTTAGTATGGTGTCTATAGAACTAGCTCACCTTACCCAACCATCTGGACTGCTTATCTCTTGACCATCTCATGATAACCACTACAATCTAGCCACACATCTCCTAGGTGTTTCCCTGGTGTGTCTCACTTCCTTTGGTAACTGGCATTTTATTCCTCCTATGTCCTTCGGCTGGAGTCTCATTCATATAGGAAAAGCACACTCATGCCTCAAGGCCCAGCTCAAGTACCATTTTGTAAGGAGAGTCCTCTCTAGCCTTTATAGGCTAAATGAGCCTCTCTTCCCTTGGGTTTCTATGATCCTGTGTCTTAGTGAATGCTTCCACTAAAACACACCAAAATCAGTGGTACCTAATTTATCTCACAGTTCTCTATCCTGTGATTATTTTCTCATAGGTATTTATTGCTTTCCTGTCTCCCAATGTAGACTGTGAGCTTCTTGAGGGGAGGAAATCATCTAACTTCGGTCCTTACCAAAGTACTTGGCAAACAGGAAATGAATGTTTAATGACTAAATTTACAACAAATATCCAAAGCAGAAAATGATGAGCACATATAGAGTGATAACATATAGAGTGATAACATTCAGAAGAGGAGGAGTTTGAAACTTCCTGGGGAGAATCAAGAACAGTCCCATGGGAGATCCAAGTCTTGAGAGGCAGTTCGGTATTGTAATTAAGATGAAGACTTTGAAGCCAGAGTGTCTGGGTTTAAATCCCAGATCCAATACCTCTAGCTATGTGATTTGGTATAAGTTACTTAGAAACCCCCCTCTATAGATGGGGTTTCACTTTTCCCATCTGTAAAGTAATAATTGTTAATACTGCCTATTAAATAGGGCGTAATGAAAATTAAAGATTCTGGCATCTTCCAGTAGGGAAAGTAGCATAAATAGAGTCAGAGATGAAGGAAACTATAGGTGCCCAGAGTCAACAATGCTGTAACCTTTGGTATGTCAGTGTGTGTAGCAGAGAAAACGCTGAATCTGGCTCCAGATCAAAAAGGACTTTGAATGTCAGTGTGGAATTTTTTGAAAAAAATTTTTTGTAATAAAAACGAGTATTCAGGGATACAGCTCCCAGGCTGAGTTTTAGTTAACCATTTATTTCAGGCAACTTGTTTCTTTTCTTTTTTTATTTTTTTTTAGACTTTATTTATTTATTAGAGACGAGAGAGAGAGAGAGAGAGAGAGAAAGAGAGAGAGAGAGAGAAGCAGAGGGAGAAGCAGGCTCCATGCAGGGAGCCGGATGTGGGACTCGATCCCGAGTCTCCAGGATCACACCCTGGGCTGAAGGCAGCACTAAACTGCTAAGTCACCAGGGCTGCCCAGGCAACTTGTTTCATACCCAAATCTAGAGAACTACAAAGCTGGTAACAAGGATGTGTAAAGTCACAAGAGATAGACAGTTAATGACTTTTTGACAATGTACAAATAAGACCATTCACCTGGAAGAGGCAATAATCAGTCTGAGTATAGGAATTTTTTTGGAATGAGAAACAAATTGTCTACGCCAAGTCCCCTCTCCCAACCATTCAGTTGCCTTGTTTTAGACATTCTTTAAAACTCTACAAGACAAAGCAAGACTTAAGGCAAATAGAAACATGGATATTAATAGGCTGGCTTTAATGTCTTAATATATCTGTTTGATATTAGATTATTAAGCAATTTTAATTTCTTTGTACATTCTCAAAGATACCTCCCACCAAGGAAAAATTCACATGTAATTAGATTTTCCTTAAAAAAAAAAAAAAATCTAGGGACACCTGGGTGGCTCAATGGTTGAGCATCCACCTTTCATTCAGGTCATGACCCTGGGGTCCTAGGATGGAGTCCCTTATCAGGTTCCTCACAGGGAGCCTGCTTTTCCCTCTACCTATGTCTCTGCCTCTCTCTTTGTATCTCTCATGAATGAATGAATGAATGAACAAAATCTTTGAGAAAAAAAAATCTATGGAACAGTTTCCTCCAATGAGAAACCATTGGAGGTACTTCCACCAGACTGTTCTATATAAAACTTCATCAGAAAAATGCTAATTTCTTTATTAACGGTACCTTCTTTAATTTAATACCAATGTCCAAAGGCATGTCAGGATTCCTTTCTGAAGGATCATTAAGAAAGTTCTTATCCTGTACAATAAAGATCTGAACACACACACACACACACACACACACACACACACACCAAAAAAATCTAGTTTTTAAGACATTCTAAAGAAAGTGAATAAGGCAAGTAGTTTCCACCATCTTCTCTGATCTCATCCTGGTAAAAGAACACATGACCCTCATCTAGAAGAATTTAGATTCTGGTGTATTCTAGAGTGGAAAGCATAATGTCCTTCATTTGTAATTGTACATTTATGCAATAACAAAAACTACAACCTCAGCACCATAAATACCTTAAATATTAACTGAGCACCTAATAGATACTAAATTCTTCTCTTTTGCTTTAAATTCAGTTTAGTGACAATAGGAAAACTGCTATGTTAATTTTCTTTTCACAATCCACATATTATTCATACTGAAATCATTGCTGTTTATCATTATAATCCATGCTAGTTCTTATTACATATGTGACTAATTATTACTTTCAGGCAAAGTGGCAACATTCATGAAAAGGTTGTTTTAAATGCAATAATCCAAGCCACATTTCCTTCCTTGTTGTCTAAAAATGCTGTGGCCACAATTTTCCACATTTCTAAACCTCTTTCTCTCATTTTGCTTAAAAGCACTGGTTATCTCTTATGATCTTGTTGCCTTTCCTCTATATTCTACTCGTTAAGCTGTTATATTTCCATTTCATTCTCAACTATCAAAGGTATTCAGATTTCCCTGTTCTTCCTTTTCTTTCTACACTGCTTCATGAAATCATTATTCTCTTATTGTGGGCTGATTCTTCATATTACTTATTCAATTTGCTCTCTTTTACCAATGGCCTTAAATCCTTAGTACATTCAGAAGACATCTGCATTATTTTGTTCCTTCAAATTGCTGGGGAAGGCATTTTCCCCAGGATGCATCAATCCCTACCTTTCCATTTTATAATTCTTATTCATTGCATCTTTTTGTACAGCAGCTAGCTATGTTTTAAGTCAAAATTAGTATTGTAGATTAGACAGATGCTGGATAAGACCAGACATGATAGAAGATGGAAAGGTGATCAACTAAAATGGCATGAGAGAGTAGCATTCTAGCAATTTCCAGGGAATAGCTACAGTTCTGTAACATAAGCATTGGTAGTCTCAAGAATGTCTTCCTTCCTCTACCGCTGTGGTTAAAATGGGAGCTGATTAGGATGGTGCCAGCTAGTGTTCAAGTTGAAATAAGAGACCTCCTCACTTCCTTCTGATTGCACAAAAGATATACTGGTGGGGTTTTATTTTTTGCACCAATCAGAGGTTGAGGGCTAACTTACTCCTTCAGTCTATATCTACCCTTCACAACAAATCAATGTAAGAATACCTCTGTGACATCTGCAAAGAAAAATTCTATTGTTCAGAGATTACTAAATGGTCTGATTTGAAGGAAAAATCATTACCATCACTAAATAGATGAGTATATTTCCTTGTTAATCTAAAAATAACCCCCCAAAATTCATTCTATAACTTGTACAAGCAGGGCATCACTGGTAAAAACTACAAAAGTTCATTCTGTTCAAAATCTGGACCCACATATAATTATTACTTACTTTTCTCACAGTACTGGGAACTAAAGCAAATGGCCTACACTCTCCAGGGGGTGACTAAGTATTAATGAGACGCATTACCTTGAAAACTAATGTCCAAGAATTGCTAATGGTTCCAGTAGGCCTTAAAGCTTCAGGATTCCAAATGAGCCATTCTGAGCAGGGATTACCAAAAGTATGTCCTAAGAATACACCCCAGCACAGAGCCATATACAAGTACCTGCCACTTATCTGATTACAGACATAAGACCTTCTTCAATGATTGAAGCAGTGACAACAGGCCATAGACAGAATGCTTGACAGCATGAGCTTGAAACTAGATCTCCTGAATTCAAACCCCAGCACTCCTTTTTCCTAGAAGTACAATTTCAAATCAGTTATCTCACCTCACTGAGATTCATTTTTTTAATGTATAAAATAGAGATCATAAAAACCATAATAGTACTGATCATAGGATTTCCACATGAGTTGGGATGAAGTATACATACATGTTGTATGTTGTAAGTATGTTGAATGGTACTAATGTGCTTAAAACCCTTGCTACTCAGAGTGTGGTCCCTGGGTGGGTTGACTACAGCTATCTCTGGAAGTTCATTAAAAATGGTGAATCTTCGGCTGTAACCCAGATCTGTTGAATCAGAATCTGCATTTACTCTCCTAGGTTACATGTTTACACAATACAGCTTGAGAAACACTTCTATAAATACCTTTTTATATCATTCTGCAAGGCATTGTTGACCACAAACATTTTCTCCGTAAGTCTCAGCAACTTGTGGGTGAAATTTCAGGGGAAAATTATTTTCCTCTTCCTACAATGAATCAGAGCATACACATCTTATCAAGTTCCACACACAGCTAAGAGTTCTATCAAGTCATGAAGTGGGATATATTGGTCACTTTAGTGTTTTTCTAAATACGTTATAGATGCTTGTTTAAAGACGCAAAGATTTGGAGTTTCCAAAGTACATCAATAGATAACATTACCTATTTTCTTTAATAAGAAAATGAAGTTTAATTTTGTTTAGGAAACAGGTATGAGTTAAATTGGCTATCTCATCAGTAGATTTTTAAGTTCTACCAATAATTTCTATAGATGTTTCTAGCTCAAGAACAATAGCTTGATAATTTTAGAGTTTTTCCACATATAAGCAAATATTCTTAATTTTAGACATTTACATGATGAGAAGTAGAGAAAAGTTTTAACGTACTACTTTATAAGATATGGTATACATGTATATGTTTATGTGTGTGTGCTTTTACTCACATATATAATTTGAGGTAGCTAACTACAAAGATTTCTATTTTCTTCTTCCTATTAGATGGTTAGTCATTAAGCAAATGTCATGAAAGCCCAACTATATGTCAGGCATTGCACTGTGTTAGCAGTGGTGTGAGAAATGTTGGATGAAACCCATGAGACTGTACATGCTGCAATATTTGGTATTGTAGCCATATGCCTATCACTGTGTCTGACACACAGTAGGCACTTAAAACACATACATGCTAATTTAATGAATACCATATTGGCACATACCAATTATAATATACTACTGTTAGCATGTTTGTTTTCTACTAAAAACACAACCAGCTTAATTCCAACTCTGAACAGATGGATGAGATAGAGAGAGCAAGCAGCACCATGACTATTTTGGTGACACTAGGCCATTTTAAATACGGATTAGTCACTTTGTTCACTTAACCCTCCATTTAAATCTGTGAATGGGAAATTTATTGAGTTCACTCTTTTTGACAGAATTTGTATGCAAGTGTGTTTTCTGTGGCTATCACCTGTAACAATCGAATGACTTACAACATCCTGGGATGGGCTGTTCAGATTACCACGGGCTTCACTGTTCCTTTATCATTTTATACCCAGACCAATTCAAAATTTGCAGATGGCTGCAGGCATTTGAGTTTGCATCCTTTTGACCTAATTCCCAATTCGTTCATCTTTATTTATTCATTCAACTATATCTTCCAGTTAACTCCGTGCCAGGCACCATTTGCATATGTGTGGAGCAAATATTGCTGTGAGCAGGAAAGACAAGATCCTTGTTCTCACAGAGTCTGAATTCTAGTGCATAAATTTTAGAGACAGAACAAAAATAAATAAATAAACAATATCATTGAAGGTAATCAAGTTCCGCCAAGTCTAGTCTTCTTTGTATCAAAGCCTATTGAATGGGATACATTGGAAGTAACTGTCACTCAAGGCATATGTTCCAGAGCAAACTTCTGCTACTTAGAGGAGCCTTTCCGGAGAAGTCACCTTTCCTCTTTTGGGGCAGCCTCAGAGAATTCTCTAGCCCAGTGGGCAAATAAAAGGATTCTAATGCAAATTACCGCTAGCACAATAGGCATCTGTTTCAGAGTCCATTCAGGGCCATGGATAAGTCAGATACCACTCATTAAGGATATGACTATTATCTCCCAGAAATCACAAAATGTTAAGTTCACATTACTCATGACCATGGTATAATTACAATATCAACTATGACACTGCCATATTCTAGTGCAATAAATATATTACCACTAATCCCTACAACACTCATGAAAGACAGGTACTAGCATCTTCAACTTATTAAGGAGAAATGGAGGCACAGAGATTAACTAACTCATCCAAGTCAACCAAGGAAGAAAGAAGAACATCAAGCTTAGATTCACACTGTCAGTCATTTCATTTAATATTTTTTTAATATTTTTTTTAATTTTTATTTATTTATGATAGTCACAGAGAGAGAGAGAGAGAGGCAGAGACACAGGCAGAGGGAGAAGCAGGCTCCATGCACCGGGAGCCCAACGTGGGATTCGATCCCGGGTCTCCAGGATCGCGCCCTGGGCCAAAGGCAGGCGCCAAACCGCTGCGCCACCCAGGGATCCCTTGTCAGTCATTTCAAAAGCTCTCACACATCTGGAGAACCTGAGTGGCTCAGTTAGTTGGGCATCCAACTCTTGGTTTTGGTTCAGATCATGATCTCATGGGTTGTGGGACTGAGCCCCATGTTGGGCTCTGTTCAGTGGGAGTCTGCTTGGATATCTTCTCCCTCTGCACCTCTCCTCACTGGTTCTTGTTCTCTCTCTTTCTCTGAACTAAATAAATTAATCTTAAAAAAAAAAAAAAAAGTTCTTACACATGGAGACAGCCTTCTGAACTTTTCCCAAGTTACTCATTGGGAATGTGTCACTAATGACAAATTTTAAAAATACAAGGAGACTTGGCACTCAGAGCCCTACACATGAGAATAAAACAATGTTATGGCTAAAACTGGAAACCAAGACCGATGTCAGAGGGGCCCTCCTGCTGAGACTCAGGCTCTCTAGAATTATTCACAGTGTTGCTTTGTAACATAATTCAGCATTTCCCCTGGAAAGAAGGCCATACCCAAACATTTATTATTGGTGCCAAAATAGTGTATAATTAATATTTTGAGACAATGCATTCACCTGCCTTAATGTTTACTCTAACAATATTAGCTTGGTTTGAAACAAATAATGCTTCACCGACTGTGTGTTATCCCACTTTTAGACAAGAAGCTTCAATTTATTTAATTATGTGACTGATAATTTATTGTTGCGTTCTTCCTTGGGTTACATGTTGTATTAATGGGCCATCAATGTAAATAAGGCACTTTTTGGTAGAATCCGACATCTTCAATACAACAGAGCTCTGACAAAGAGGAGAGGAGAGGAGAGAAATTGAATCTATCTAGAATCCAAGTCTTCTCTGATGTTGCTAATAGACCCTAACCTCTTTTCTTAGCCATCAAGACCGCAGAAATACAAAGATTTGATGGGCTAGGACTGGAGGGCGGGATAAGCAGGGAGGAGATCCAAGCCCAAATGATGGTCATTTACAACCTTTAACAAAAACCTCTCACCAGGAGGAAGAGTAGAAACTATTATACATGTCAGAGAGTATGAGGCCAAGAACATAGACATATCTCTTATTGTGCATAGAACCAACACTCAGCAACACTCAAGAGGTGTTAGGAGGATGAAAACCTTGAGCCATATATAAGGATGTGGAATTTCAAGGTGATTGGCTCCCATTGACTGAGAAATATACTCTCTGTGTGAATACTGTACTTATTTATACCACAATGAATGGTCTCTATCCCTTTTTATTCAGCTCACATGCCCTCCAAATTCACATTTACAGAAATAGTCTTAAATATTCCATTCTATGGTCCTTTCCATATTTCTAATAAAATGCCATTGTCATGGTGTTATGCAGAATTTACTTCCCACTTTGCTTAATATATTTAGTATCTGGGATTCTAACTGTGCAGAATAACAGAAAGTCCTCCACTCTAGCATCACTGAGACAGTTCCTTCAGTAGGTTTAGGCATTATTTTTAATTTTTCTTTTTCTTGAATCCCTATAGTTAAATACTGATATTAAATGGCAATGGTAAAAATCGAAATTTCTGAGGCTTCCTTGCTTTTCT
Source organism: Vulpes vulpes (assembly GCF_048418805.1). NCBI lineage: Eukaryota > Metazoa > Chordata > Mammalia > Carnivora > Canidae > Vulpes > Vulpes vulpes. The sequence continues at coordinate 110,324,738 of NC_132782.1, forward strand.
CAGTGTGAGTCTACACAATTTTGTATGTTTCTTTTAAACCCTTGTTTCTGTAAATTCCCCCTATGCCCTGGGGATTTATGTGTCTGGAAAGGGGATAACAAACATACTAGCCATTTGGAAGTGTATTTGTTTTCACTCCAGTCCCAAAACTGCTGTTAATAAGTCTTTAAGAAGAACAACAACATGTTCTCTATGCACCTACATAATGTGAATCAAGTCCCAATACCTCTAAGATAACCCAGCATGTATAGCACTTAACTGAAGACCAATGATTGACCAAGAAAAATAATTTCCATTCCCACCAGAGCCTCTGAGGTCAGAGGCATTCTCCTCGATGATTGAACAGTTGTTCAATTTACAAAGTGGCATGAAAGAAACCAAGGACTTCTCCACCTTTTGGAATCATGCCCAACTTGTCCTGACTTAAAGAAAACACTAACACCATATTAAAAGCTATAAAACACTGTTATTATGGTTTCTTCCTCCAGCATACAGGTGGGAAAATGGCATTAAGAAAAAGGAAACATTTGCCCTAACTCTGTAACATTCCCACTTGCAATCCCTCAAACAAGCATCTTCAGTATCGGTTCTGAATGTCATGTTTCATCTGGGCAGGATAGTATATGCTAGGGCCTCATTAGCACAATGATTCTTCCAAATATTGGCAGCTTACCAGCAAGCATCATTGGTGTTTGCTTTAGGTACAGGTGTGAACTGGTTGAAAATTGATTTCTGAACTACCCCTAGGCAGTACTGATGGTTTCGGCAAAGAGACTGAGCAAACTAGTTAATTTCAGTGCCATTAGTGAAGCCAAAGAATGAAAAGGGATAAAACTGTGAGAGAAATTATATTTCTAGCTGCTAAGTAGATAATATGAATAATGGGGTGAAATGATTACTATCCGCCATTTGAGCACCAATGGCCTAGATGTTGTGCAAGTCTAATTAATAGCCAATGCTCTTTATGGAATAACATTAAAAACAAGCACAGGAGAAGCTGTTTCCCTCCATCCATTCTCATATTCCACTAGGATCAACATAAAAATTTGCCTGTTTGCATTGTAGCCACGCACTTGGAAAACCTTCACTTTCTCTTTCCCTCCAAATAAGAACAGCTTCAGGAACAAAGTTGGTTTTGCAATAGACAAGACAGGAGCAGGCAATAAATTAAAAATGCCATTGCATGTAATTTGGCCATATCTTTGCCACTCACTGTCAAACCACAGAGGACTTACCAGAGATATGCAACTACTAATTAGAGGATTGTAAAGAAAGAAGGAAAAAGTATGTGTATGTGTGTATGTATTCATTGTAGATCACTCTACAATGTGTCACTGTGAATCTCTGTCACTCCCAGACTAATGACACACAGAGAGATATGGATGAAATGGTGCAACAGCTAAAGAGTTAGTCATCCTTCCTGGTGTTAAAACCACCCAACTTTTAAGGGAATGTTCATTTTCTTCCTGTTTTTGATGCTGCAAGATACCTGTATATACTCTTTGAAGTTTGGCCAGGGTAACCAAACCAAGAAAATGGACCTCTGGTTATTGATGTTTCCATTACAATTGCAGAATCTGCTTGAGAAGAAATGGGATAAACCAGAATGAACAGAAAATTGCACCTATTCTCTGCGGTATAAAATAATAGTGATGATTTTAGTGTCAACTAGATGTTGGATCAAATCCTAGCTTAGTCACTTTGCAACAGTGTGACAATGCAGTGTGACAATGTACACAAACCACTTCATTACTTAAAGTGTTAATTCTTTCAACTGAAGGTACCAGTGCCTATCTAACATGTAGGTTGTAAGAGTGGACTGAATGAAACAATGCCTGCAAAATGCTTAATGAAGTATCTGGCACAGAGAAAATGCTCAATAAATAAGTAGGCCTTGTCATTAGACAAAGCTCACTCTCCATGGTTCTGAAAATCTTCCAGGTTGACAGGAACTGGATAGACTGCTTAAATATTCCTTAATGGATATTTAAAAGGGCACAGACAAAGGAATGAAGAAGGCCCTGAAGTCATAGTCAGATGTTAAATAAACTGTCAAGAAAAGGAGACAGAAATCACCTTGTTACAACTCCCCGCTAGAAATTTCACTTCTAGATTACACCATGTCCATCTGTCTCCAGGATTGGGCATGCTGGTCTATGCACAATCTGGGACTGTTCCCAAGAACTAGTCAATACTTGTGAATTTAGATGAAGATAGCTTCTCCCAAAATTAAAACTTAGAGGTGATACCTTTAATTCAGAACTTTTCCTTCTCGGCATATGGAGATAATATTCTTTCTCTACTCAGAGGCAGCTAATAACTTACCATGCATAGAAAATACGTCCTTGTTTTGACTAATAATAAATGCTTACCCTATTTCTGTCCCTATATGCCCATTATGGTCTAATATCCTTCCATTTTCCTTTCAAGGCAGGTAGAAGGCAAGGTAGCTTGGTCAAATTGGCTAGGTTCCAACCCAGGCCACTTCACAGAGCAGCAGTAAGATGTGGGCAGGTTTTCTTTGTTTTGTTTTGTCTTTTTAATCATTCTAACTTTCATGATACTCAGGCACTTTTTATGAGGATTCATGAGAAATGCATATAAAACATCAATACCACTGTGGGGCTCACTGAGCACTCAAACTTCAAGAAATTTGACTGCTACTGTTATGAATATTGTTATTACTATTACCACCAGCATTGCTATTCCTTATTCAGCAATGCTATATAAAACAAAGGTCCTACTCCATGCTCAGCTCCTTTACTCTGAGTACTTCCCTCTTTCTTCTGCTATAAACTCAAGAACAAAATCTGCAAGGCCCACACCTTCAGTAAAGCTGTTTCTCTCGATGCATTCATGGTGATTTTCTCAAGTACCTGTTTGCCAACATGACCTATTATTTTAAAGTATGGGCTCCAGAGTCATTTTGTAATCTCCCAGCTTGCCTGCTCCCATGCTGAGTGACACTGGCCAATGTACACAACATCTCTGAGATTTCCTTTCTGCATCTGTAAAATGGGATCATAACAGTGCCAGTTTCATAAGGTTATGGCAACAGTTCAGTCAGATATTTGTAAATTGCCTGTCCCAGCATCTGGCACAGAGTAAGCACCTCTGAATGTTTGCTTCTCAATGTAATTCATGTCTCATTACATCCCCCACCAGATGCTCAATACACGTTAGCTCTCTTGTCTTTTCTTGTGTCAATGGGCTATTAACATGCAGATCTGCTTATAGATCTTAGGCTGACTATCCTCTAGATACAAAAAGAAACAGCCACCTACTTTATATATGAAATGTGGGTACACAGGCTTGTTCCTCGGATTTCCTGTACATAAGGAACTATACATTCAATGCAGTCAAAACTTTTCAGATGTGCTTGGTTTGGGTACTGACGGGGATGGACACGTAGACTACTACATTTCCAACCTTTAATTTTCTCTTGCAATGAATTTTGATTATACAATTTCCCTATCTTAATTACTTCTGGCAATACCCCTGCTCATGGGGCTAAACAATGTCACAGCCACCTTCCTGTTTGTATCACCTAAGTGCCTCTGCACTTATGTCCTCCTTTAGATGATGCTTGGACAAGCTATGCAAATTCCATGCCTTTAATCTCTCCTCATAAATCAAACTTTCCCTTTTCTTAATCTGCTTCACTTTGTTGCCAACCTTTCCCCAATCTGTCTCCATCTTTCTCCTACTGAAGGTACCAGAAATAAATGCTACAGACTAGAGGTGGGTGAGCTGAGGGATATGAAAGAATGAAAAAAAAAGGGAAGAGATTGAAAAATGGAAGGACAGCAGGCAGAGAGGCAGCCTCAGAATTTGTGCAGAAGAATGATGGAGGTAGGCTGCCATCTGTATCTGAGAGACCGCAGCTTATCCCGCTCAGGCCATGGAACAAGGGAGAGCCTCTAGGACACCACCTCAGAAAATGTGCCTGGTGTGTGCTCCCCCATCTCTTTGGTTGGTATTTGTTCTACTAGCTCCATGTCAGGATTCCCTTTATCCCCTCCCCCACCCCGCCTCCCAGAAGGAATTAGCCTGTCTTTTCCAAGTTTAATCCCATTTTCATCTTTTCTGCTCATATTTCCAACCTGTTTAAGGTAGGCTTGTGTGTTTAGTCCACACTCCTGCTTGCAACACCTTCTCATTTAATATTCTCCACAAATTTCATTAGCATGCAACTTACTTTCTTTTCCAGATCATTAAAAAGGGGGGGGGGGGGGGCTCTCACCTAGTCCAAGCCTGTTACAAATCTTTCTTTCATTCTCCCCAGATCTGAGCCAAGTGGGAACATTACCACTTACCATTATATTTTGTTTATTATCTTTCAGCCAGGTTTTCATCTAAGCTGATTAGAACTAATCTTGATGGCAAAAAAAATCCAAATAAATAAAACCAAACTCCAATATCCATTGCCTCACTTAAGAACAAATATATTGCATGGTCAGTAGTCAATATTTTGTTTATGTATCACTTCTCCATAATAATCTTCCATACAACCACTCTCAGTGTTCTTTACTCAAGGCCTGTACAGAATTAGATCCCTCTTTAGTGAGAATTTCACAAGTACATCAAAGGGATTAAATCCATCAGTCCCAATTGTTTCAAGTTTCCATGGAATCTTCACCTCCTGTGGTATTTTCAAACTCCTAGGGGGCAGGGCAATTTTCTGCAGAGGAAGCTCTTTACAAACTGTCAGAGACTTATTTCTTTAACTTGTGATGTTCAAGAACCCACAGTCTCCTCTAAAGTAGAAAATTTTGCCACCAGCCTTGGCACTTGGCATGTGCTAGTTAATGAAGTTCTATTTATGGCTTTAATGAGGATAAAACAGCCATTTCTTAGCTAGGTGCCAGATACAGAGATTGATAACAAGACTAATCCTAATATAATTCCCTTAATAATGGCTAAAAACCACTCAAGTACCTTAATACATCAAGATGTAAATGTTTTATAATACCCATAAACATTCTCAGAATCTAATAGAGTTAACTCTACTAAGATTGAAACAAGTGAGAGGTGGTGCAAAAATCAATTTGGCTTCACCTCCAATGATTTATCACCACCACCCCCAGGATCAATTAATTTTTCACTAAGAAAATGTCTAATGAAATTTTAGAACAAAGGAATGGCAAATAAAACACCAACCTCGATTCAGACTCACATAATGGGTTAGACATATTTCAAGCTTCATGATGATAGAAAAATGTCTAAATGAAAATCACCAATAATTTAAGATTTAATATCAAGAATAGCGTGTTGAGCTTCATACAAACTAAAATAACTGCCACCTTATCTAAGTTATATGCAAATATATACAAATTCTCTACATTTTAAATTACAGATAAAGGATTATGAGGGAGTGGGGAAACATGGTGTCACTTTTTTACATCCTAAAAAAGAGAGAGAGAGAGAGAGAATCTTTGTAAAAACACTAGATAGTAAGAAATAGCTCAAAAAGGAATTCATGAATAATGATGAAATTGTCACCTTTTCACTTTTTGGCCCCATTTAGACTCACCAATCCTGAAAGTAAAGGGTAATTTATTAAGGTAAGAAGCAATGCATAGATTTATGCTCTATGCAATCAACTTCAACTCTGCTTGGGTTGTGTCTCCATTTTGTTTTTTGCTGAGCCTCACAATTTCCCTTGTTTGGAGAGGAGGAAAAAAAAAGCTTGTACGAACTTCTCAGGGAAAGGAATCATTCTTAAAAGGAAGAATTTTAAGGTGAACATTTCCTCCCCGGCGCTGGGGCAAGAAATTGCCTGCGACGAATCATCCCTGAAAAAGGGACTGAGCCAAAAGGGGTGATGTGGTCACAAAGTACATGACTGCAAATTTACCATCCCTCTTTATGGCTTTCCATAAAGTCCCTTCAAGCAAAATGGCAAAGAGACGCCCCATTTATACAGCATAAAAATTAAGTGACTAATGGGCTATATCCAATGAACTCCTACCCACTTACCAACTATGAGAACTTCAAATTTTAATTCGTTCAGCTCAAGGAGGCAGCGGAACATCATCACCTACCCAATGATTACTTGAAATTAAATTTCTGGCCAAGTAAAAGTGAGCCGTGAAAGACAGCACATGAGGGTAACCGTATTTCTTCAAGGGCTTAACAGCACTATGGCTTAGTCCACAAAACTCAAAAGTTTCTAAAGTCACCTCAGTCCGATGTCCCTATCACTGGTCTTAAAACGTCAACCCTCTGCTCTATACCCCACATTCAAAAATATGGAATCCAAAAAGTTTCATAGAGCACACATAAATCAAAGAGTCAGTATGTGTTCCTAAAACTACCTGATTACTGACTTAAGATGATACAATGTATGAACTATTACAAAATGTGTTTTATTTTTTTGATTATCAACAGTTAAGTTATCCATAGTAGAGTTCTCCTAAGAAGGGATTACTTTTGTTTTATAAAGTGACCACACTTGTCCTGAAAGTCAAGAATTTGTTTCCTAATCCTTCTGGAAAAATAAGTTTATTTAAGTTAAATTCACTCGACAAATTTTTTGACAAATGATTATTGGACACCTGTCATGTGTCAAGCACTGCTCTAAGAATTGAATATAAAGCATGAAACATGGTGAGGAGGCCCTGATCTTCAAAGTTCCCATTCTAGAAAGGAGGAGAGATAATAAACAAGCAAATAAAATAAATAATTACAGACTGTAATCCGTACTAGGAAGGAGATGGACAGGATGCTCTAATGAGGAATAACAAGACAGAAACAGGGCTCCTTGGGAAATTAATGGGACATATCTACACAACCAACTAATGCACAGGATATAGTTAGAAAAGGACGTACAATCATCCAACACATATTTATTGCCTAAATTGTGTGTCTCCAAAATGGTTAAACTATGAAAGCCTATTGTTTAATATTCCATACAATTGATATGTTTATCTAAAAAAGATTCTGAGCACAGTTCTGAGGACTGTAACATAATCACAGCTTCCCTTTTCCTTTGAGTTAACTTTGCTGCATGTGAAGAGTTACTCATTTAATGAGAAGTGATGTTTTAGAAGAAATATAATTTCTTAAATCCACTCATATCCATCCCAACAATAAAAGACTACATGCAAAATTAAGATACACTATAAAGCTATAATAATCAAAAGTGCATAGGATCACATCACATGAATTAATGGAAGGGAATATATAAAACCAATTCTAGGGGCAGCCCGTGTGGCTCAGCGGTTTAGTGCCGCTTTCAGCCCAGGGTGTGATCCTGGAGAGCCAGGATCGAGTTCCACGTCAGGCTCCCTGAATGGAGGCTGCTTTTCCCTCTGCCTGTGTCTCTGCCTCATTCTCTCTCTCTCTCTCTCTCTCTCATAAATAAATAAAATCTTAAAAAAAAACAATTCTAGCACATGTGATAATTTAGGATATAATACATTTGTCATCACTAACATGCTGTGGGTGAGGATGGAGGGAGAATAAGAATTTAGTGAATATGCTGAGAAAATGTTTAAAATATTTGGTAGAAATTATTATATTGTTCCTTCTATATTTCACAATATCAACTACCCTTATTATATTAATTAGCAACAAAAATAAGTGCTTGTTTCTATTTATTGATAATTTTTTTCTATGCCAATTATGTCCCCTTGATGAAAAACAAGTTTTTATTTATATGTCCCTCATATACTACAGTAAATAATACAGTACCGTCATGAGTGCACAATGGAAAAAAAATATGGGCTTTAGAATTATGAGTCCCACGTCTGTACATCAAGCACATCTGAACACCTCACTTAACCTTTTTGCAGTCTTAACACTCTCATATGCAAAAGGAAAGTAAAGGTGTTACTAATTCCTATTCCTCAGGGTAGTTTAGAGACTCCAATGAGTTAAGATGTGTGACAAAATTCTGTGAGAAGTAAAGCACTGCATAAATATCAGAAATCATTATCACAGTTAAGTGTTTAATAAATGTTTGCCGATTGAAAGATATTAATTTTACAATCCCTGAAGCTTGACTAAAATAATCCCATGGATATAGGGGTATGAACACACTTGGAATGTGTTACATTGGGATAAGATGCTGAGATAGCATGGCCCTCACTGCAGGGGATATGAACAGGGCACTCTGGGGGGGGGGGGGCGGGGGGGTAACGTAGCCTTGTGGGTATTCCATTTTGCCTTCTAAACCAGAGGGATAGATTACCTCTTGGCTAAGATTTTCACAACTCAGGGTCTCTTGAGGGTTTCAGTCTGTCTGGCGTGCACTCCGGCTCTACAAAGCTGGCGCTTCTCATCCTTGTAAATTAACTTAAATGCCACCTCCTCAAATAGGCATTCTCTGAACATCCTATCTACCTAAGTCCAGTTGTCCCCCATCTGTTCGTTGCCTTCATAGCACTTATTATTTTTAACTTGATAAATACTCTTTTTCAGTTAACCTTTTTATTTTAAGGTAACTGTAGATTCACATGCAGTTGCAAGAAATAAACAGAGAGATCCACGTGCCCTTTACCTGGCTTTCCCCTATAGGGAAGTTGCAATATCAAGATAGTGCACTGTAATAATATCAATATAATCAAGATCAGCACCCTTCCACCCAGAGGGGGATTCCTCAGGCTGCCCTTTTCTTTCTTTCTTTTTTTTTTTTTCAAGCTGCCCTTTTCACAAGCACACTCACTTTCCTCCTGCTCCCACCCTCTCTTTAATCCCTCACAATGAAGACTCCGTTTCCCATTTCTCTAATTTTGAAATTTCGAGAAATCTATATAAATTTTATCACATGATATGCAACCTTTTGGGACTGAATTTTTTACATTCAGCACAATTCTCTGGAGATTCACTTAGGTTGACGTGTGTTTCAACAGTACCTTCTTTATTGCTGAATAGTATTCCATGGTATAGATATACTGCTGCCATGTAACCATTCACCTGCAGAAACAAATCTGGGTTGTTTCCAGTGTCTGTTTTTATTTTTTATTTTTTATTTATTAATGAGAGACACAGAGAGAGAAAGAGAGGCAGAGACACAGGCAGAGGGAGAAGCAGGCTCCATGCAGGGAGCCCAATGTGGGACTTGATCCCGGGACTCCAGGATCACGTCCTGGGCCAAAGGCAGGCACTAAACCACTGAGCTATCCAGGGATCCCTCCAGTGTCTGTTTTTAATAAAGCTGCTATAAAATTTGTGTGCAGGTTTAGTGTGAACACAACTTTTCATTTCTCTTGGATAAATACCCAGGAGCACAAGTGATAGGTTATATGGTGGTTACATGATTAGTTTTTAAAGAAATTGAAACTACTTCCCAAAGTGACTTTGGCATTTTACATTCTTTCTAAGAATGTATGTACACACAACCCAATGGCCCCACATCCTCGCCAATACTGGTATTCACTACTTTTTATTTTAACCATTCTGACAGGTGTGCACTGATCCCACCTTACAGTTTTAATCTGTATTTCCCTTAATGGTTAATGATGTTGAACATCTTTTCATGTGCTTACTTGCCATCTGTATATTCTTTTCAGTGAAATGTCTCATATCTTTTGTCCACTTTCTAACTGGATTGTTTGATCTTTTTTTTTATTGTTGAGTTTTGAGGGTTCTTTATATGTACTGATCTTTTGGAAAAGTTTTCTCAAAGCCTATGGCTTGTCTTTTCACCCTCTTAAAAGGGTGTTTTGCAGAGAAAAAAAAGATAAACTTAGCAAAATTTGATGAAGCCCAATTTATCATTTTTGTTCTTTTATGGATTGTGCTTTTGGTGGCAATTCTAAGAACTCTGCCTGGCTTTAAACCTCAAAGATTTTCTTTTTTTATCCTAAAAGTTTTATAGTTGTATGTTTTACATTAAAGATAATTTTTACTTTTTTTAAGACTTATTTATTTATTCATGAGAGACACAGAAGAGAGAGAGAGGCAGAGACATAGGCAGAGGGAGAAGCAGGCTCCTGACAGGGAGCCCGATGCGGGACTCGATCCTGGATCCTGGGATCATGACACAAGCCAAAGGCAGGCGCCCAACCACTGAACCACCCCGGGGTCCCTACATTAAAGTTTAGAAACCACTTTGAATCAATTTCATATAAGATGTGGAATTTAGGTTGAGAATGGATTGGTTTCCCAATTGTTCCAAGGAAAGGAATTGTAAGGATATCATTCCTGCACTGAATTGCCTTTTTGTAATTGTCAAATAAGTTGGGTATAATTGTGTAGATCTACTACTGGGCTCTATATTATATTTTATTGACCTATGTGTCTATCCTTAAACCAACACCAGTCTTGATTTCTGTAGCTATATAATGTCTTTAAGTCACATAGACTCATTTCTCCCACTTTATACTTCTTTTTTCCCAAAACTGTTTAACTATTTTAATTGACCATCTTTCCATATCCTTTTGAGAATAATTTGTCTATATGAGGAAAATTTCTTCATGGGATTTTCTTAAGAATTTCTTTAAACTTGTTTATTGGGCAGCCCTGGTGGCTCAGCGGTTCAGTGCTGCCTTCAGCCCAGCCCTTCAGCCCTGGAGACCGGGATTGAGTCCCATGTCAGGCTCCCTGCATGGAGCCTGCTTCTCCCTCTGCCTGTGTCTCTGCCTCTCTCTCTCTGTGTCTCTCATGAAAAATATATAAAAGCTTTTTTAAAAAAATAAACAAAATAAACTTGTTTATAAATTTAGAGAAAATTTTCACAAATGTCATTTTTCAATACATGAACATAGTAAATCTCTCATTCTTAAGAAAATATTTGTCAAAATTTTATAGCTTTCAGAATACAAGTTGTATACATATTTTGTTAAAATTTTTACGTAAGTATCCTTTTTGAGTCATTAGAAATGACATTATACTTTTAATTTCCGTGCCCTATTTTTCAAACAGTTTTTTTCATCACGAATAGATGTTAACATTTATCAATTTTTTTTCTACGTTGATTCATATGATCAAGTGATTTTCTTTTCTAGCCTTTTAATAAGCCTTTTAAATACACTGATTTAATTGTGAATGCTGACCCAGTCTTCTATCCCAAGAATAAATTCCACTTGGTCAAGGTGTATAATTCTTTTTCTATATTGCTGAATTCTATTTGCAAATAATTTGTTACAGGCTCAAAAAAATTATGTCTTTATGTCTATGGCCTCAGAGAATATTGGTCTACAGTTTTCTTTGTACTGACTTTGTATGATTTGGGTATCTGGGTAATACTAGGTTCATAATATGAACTGGAATGTGTTCTCTTCTGTTTTCTAGACAAGATTACGTATAACTGGTGTTAATTCTTTAAACATGTAATAAAATCCTCTGATGGAAACATCTGGGTCTGGAGATACCTTTTTTTTTTTTAAGTTTTTAAACTATTATCTCTATTTCTCTAATAGTTACAGAAACATTCAAAATATCTATTTCATATTAAGTGGATTATAGAAGTGTATGCTTTACAAAGAAGTAGTCCATTTCATCATGTAAGTTGTCAAATGGATGCATGTAGAGATGTTCATAGTTGTTCACAGCATTCCCTGATTATCCCTTTGACATCTGCAAGGTCTTTGGTTGATAGTCTCAGTTCCATTTTTGATGTTGATAATTTGTGCCCACTCTTTTTCCTTTGTCAATTTTGCTAGGGGTTTGCAATTTTATTGATCTTTTCAAGGAGCCAGCTCTTTATTTCATTGATTTTTCTCTATTATGTTACTGTTTTCAATGTCATTGCTTTCTGCTTTTATCTTTGTTTCTTCCTTATTTGCTTTAGGTTGATTTTGCTGTTCTTTTTCTACGTTCTGAAAGTGGGAGTTTAAACTATTGATTCACGACTTCTCTTCTTTCCCTAAATGTATTCATTTAATGCTATAAATTTCCCTCTCAGCACTACTTTAGCTGTGTCCCACAAGTTTTCAGGTTATTTCATTTTCATCTAGTTCAATGTCATTATTTATTTCCCCAGAGACTTTCTCTTTAACCCATAAATTTTTCAGAAGTGTGTTGTTTAGTTTCCAGGTACTTGGAGATTTTCCTATTATATTTCCATTACTGATTTCTACATCAATTCCACTGTGATCAGAGGACACACTTTGTATGATTTCAATTGTTTTAAATTTGTTAAGTTTGTTTCATGGTCCAGGATATAGTCTGTCTTATTATGTGTCCAACGGACACTTCAAATCTGTCTTCTGCTCTTGGTGGATGGAACGTTCTAGAATGTTGGACAGACACTGTTGATTAATAGTGATTGAGTTCTTTATCCTTGTTTATTTTCAGTCTAAGTTTTTCTTTATTGGTAGTAGACTGGTGTTAAAAGTCCTCAACTTTAATTGTGGATTTTCCTATCTCTCCTTTTAGTTCTCTAATTTTTTGCTTCACATATTTTGCACCTCTGTTGCTTAATGCATGCACATGTAGGATTGCTATATTCCCTATTAGACTGACACTTTTATATTCATTATATCCATTATATTTTGCCTCTCTCTGTCTCTGGTAATCTTCATTGCTCTTCAGTCTACTTTGTCTGATACTAATATAGCTATTCCTACTTTCTTTTGATTGGTGTTTGCATGATATCTCTTTTTCCATCCTTTTAAGTCTACCCGTATAATTAAATTTGAAAGCAATTTCTTATAGACAGCACATAGTTGAGTCATGTACTTTAACAAACTCTCGTTTAATTGATGTATGTAGACCATTTACAGTAAATATAATTACTGTTATATTAATGTTTAATTCTGCCGGGGTTTTTTTCTGTGTGTTATCTCTTTGTTTTTTCCATTGTATTTTTTCTTCCTTCCTCTGAGTTACTTGAATATTTTTTATTAATACATTTTAAAATGCCTACCGTGTTTTTGAGCAAATTTCTTCTTATGGGCTATCTAGTAGTTGCTCTGGGTATTATGTTATACATTCACAACTTACACAGTCTACCTCCTATAATCATTTTAGCAGATTGAGTGAAGCAAAGAAATCTTACCTCCCTTTACTCTCTTTTATAACATAATTGTCTTAAATATTTCTCCTACATGCTTTTTGAACCACATCAGACTATGTTACTATTTTTGTTTCAATCATAAAGTATAATTTTGAAAACACTAGATTTCTGTGGTATTTATCTTTGGTTTTGTCTTCTTCCCTCCTGATGTTCTAAGAGTTCTTTTATCACTTCCTTTTTAGAGAACTTTCTTCAGCCATTCTTTTAAGGTAGGTATGCTGGGAACTGATCATTTTAGTTTTTCTTCATTTGAAGAATGCCTTGATTTCTCCTTCATTTCTGAAGGATATTTGCACTAGAAATAGAATTCCAAGTTAACAAGTATTTTCTTTCAGTACTTGAAAAGCGTCATGCCATTTTCTCTATGCTTCCATGGCTTCTAATGAGAAATCTGCTGTCTTCCAAATTGCTACTCCCCTCTAGGTAGCTTCCTTTTCCTCTTAACTTTCAAAATTTTATTTTATTTATTTGAACATTTTTGCTTTTGTATTTTGAGAAGTTTGACTCTGATATGTCTCAGTGTAGATTCCTTTGGATTTACCCTGTTTGAAAATTGCTCAGTTATTTGAATCTATGTTTATGCCTACGGATTTTATTTGTATTTAGCAAGAGGAATAAGGAAAAGTATGCCTACTTCATCTTCTCAGAAATAGAAGTCCATTTATTGCTATTTTTAATTATTTATTTTCTCCTTGTTCATTGTGTATTTCTTTAATGAACTATAAGATCCATTAGGACAAGTACCTAGCTTTTTAATTTCCTACTGTATCCCCAAGGCCTAGTACAATCCCTGGCATATAATAGCTATGCAATGCATATTTTGAATGACTGAATTAGCAAACTGAACTCTGGTAGGGGTCACTATAGCAAACCCCTTGAGAATTTAGTTCATACAGCAGATTCAGGAATGTCTTCTCTCTGCCAATTCTAACTCAGGAGGTCTATGGTGGATTGTGTAAATCTGTATTTTTAAGCATACTCCGTAGGTAATAAACAGATACGTTGGACCTGCTTAAGAGAATAATCACAAGCTTTGCTCCCCACCAAGAAGATCGGTATCTGAGCACTGTCCTGGGAAGTGACAATTAGTATGAGGGGAACAGGGGTCTTTGTTAGGTGTTCTGCTTCACTGGACCTGCTCCAAAACCGCTAGCAGTAAAATGAATTCACCTATAAACAAACGTAAATCTAGGGACATAGATTTAAAATGGAAACATTTGAACAAATATAAGGGGCAATTGTCACAGAAGGCATAACATTCTGCTACAGAGAAGGTAGCTGGAAAAGCATGCTCTGCCCTCAACTCATGCATTTTAAAACACTGTGCTGAGGGTTTGTGTTTACCCAGTGCAAGGCCATTAATACATTCAGCCCAAGAGTGAAGCAATTTTAATATTAATAGGCTCTTTATGAGAATTTAATAACAAAGTCATAGCTTCCTTGTGTTTCAAGACACAGGGGTTAATTACTTCAAACGGGTTGGCAGGGAAAAGGTCAAATTTTAATGCTGACCTTAACAGTTTGGGATAAATATAAAAAAGGTAATGGCCCATTTAAACCTATCACGCTCAGTGTTCTTTGCCAGCTAAGAAACTGTCACCATCCTACCTGTTGATTCCAACTATGGATGCTCAGACAAACCATATGCCTTATTATTATTATGAGTCACTTTTAACTGATACCAAGTCTACTCTGTCATGGGAAGAGGAGAAAACTTTTCGTTTTTGTTTTTGTTTTTTTAAGAATGGTTCTATCATAGTATCTGTAGATCTGAAGTATCATAATGGTCAGGGTTTTCCAGTCTTACCAGTAGCTTCAGACAAATTCAAGGTGAAGAACAAAGTCTATTATTTGAGACTGTGACTCTTCTGCTATATAAAAGACCGCTACTGGCTTTAACAACAACAGCAAAGTATCCAAGTAAGTTGCTACTGGATATTTTGATGATCTGTTTCCCCCAATCTACGGAGAAAGAGATGTGAGGCCTTGAAAGCCTCTCAAGTCCAATAAGTAATAGCAGAACAGGGACATACAGACCGATAGTAGGGCTTGGGGGCTTCTCAGGAGATATATAGCTATTATGGGTGCAACAAATCACTGAAAAATAGGAGTTCAATTTGTTGGCCAGGGAAACATGATTTTACATTGTCAAAGTATGAATTGTGGATTTAAATAAATGTAGTTGGTAGGTTGTTTCTATTTTGTTTTGTTTTGTTTCTGCTGCCCATATGTTACAAATATACTTCCTTTATCATTGCCCCAGATTTTCTCCCTTTGTTCAGTTTCCTGACCAGAATCCTGATCAGGGTTTGCCATGAGCAGTTAATCTCACCTGGGTGTCCACATTCTCCCAGACAGTGTGAGACTGTTCTGACACCACTCTGTTTACATGGACTTGGCCACTCTTTTCACTAGAATCCATCCCACCAAAAATGTTCATGATGGTGGTAGAGAAGTGGCTCTCCTTACACTAATCTTTGTACTTTCATTCATCAGGTATTTATTGAATACCTATAAAAGGCCAGGGAAGGTGGACATATGAATTGAACAAGTTCCGTTCCCTGCCTGCCCAGAATCATAGTCTAATGGAAGGAATGGACAGAAAATAATTATAACATTGTGTGCTGATGGTTGTAAGGGAATGTCATGGGAACACATGAAAGAAGCAACAGCCCCCATCTTAGAAGGTTTGAGGAACTTCTGCAAAGATATGGCTTTTGTGATAAAACTCAGTATCAGCCAGGATAGACTAAGTATGCTGTTGGAACAAATGACCTCAGAATCTCAGAGGCTTATACCAACAAAGGCTTATTTCTGACTCAGGCTATGTGTCATCTGTGGCTTATCTGTGGCTTTGCTCTATGTCATCTTCTTTCCAGGGCCCAAGCTGATACAGAAGTGATTCTCTGATCTCTTGGCAGAGGGAAAAGAGAACATGGTGAATCACTTGCTGGCTTTGCCTAGAAAGACACATGTCACTTACCCACATTTCACTGACTTGAAGCAAGTCACACGGCTATTCCTGATTTATAAAAGTTAAAAATGCAAAATCCTCCTTCAGTGAGAAAGACAAGGAGAAAACCCAGAATATTTTGTAAGGCATAATCAATCTAGCAGGGATCCAGAACATGATTTATAGTTCTGTGTGCAAAGAGAAGGTGGTCAGCATGTTCCAAGAATATTCAATAGCACAAGAAAGAGGAGGAGAGGTATCAAGAAGAAAGGGAGAGATAGAAGATAGAAGGAGAGGGATCTAAAGAATTCTAATCAATTAGCTTAATAAAGCTCAAGCAAGTAGTACAAGGAAAGGAATGGAACGACCATAAAAAGAAAAGCTCCTTCTCTAACCCTAGGTGAACCAAAGAAAACTTTTTTTTTTAAAGATTTTATTTATTATTTATTCATGATAGACAGAGAGAGAGAGAGAGAGAGAGAGAGAGAGGCAGAGACACAGGCAGAGGGAGAAGCAGGCTCCATGCAGGGAGCCCGATGCGGGACCCGATCCCAGGACTCCAGGATTGCGCCCTGGGCTAAAGGCAGGCGCTGAACCGCTGAGCCACCCAGGGATCCCAAGAAAACTTAATAGTTGACACACATACCCCAGAAAAGTCTTGGGAAGTACTGATGTATAGGAACTTCCAGGTGTTTAAATAAAGAGTTAAAACTAAATCCTTACCTTTTAAGTAATAAATATTTTGAACTATTCAAAATATGAAGACAAATGGGGACATAAAGATAACAAGATAATGAGACAAACATGAATGTGGAAATGACACAGTGTTCGTGTTAGGGTTTCTGGTGCCTGACACCTAGACCAAGGCCCAGGTACTTTCCTCATGTATATTTGTTGAATGACTCACAGAAAAAAAAAAAAAAAACTGAACAAGGGGCATCTTTGGATCATTAACCCATAATTCACTTGCAGTATAAAACCGAATGATATAAAGCGAAGGATAAGAGCAGGTAAGATGTTGCGTATTGATTCTCATCCATAGATTTATGTTCAATCAGAAGTGGTTCCCCACACAAAGCTCAGAATTCTTTTATTTAACCATCTAAAAAGTACTCATTGCATATTTACTACATATTAAGGAATCTGCTAGATGCTGGGGACTCTGTGGTAATCAAGGAAAATAAAATCCCTGAGAGAGACAAATTGGACAAGTAAACTAACCAAATAACTAAAAGATTTGGTACCATGATAATAACAAAAAACAATAAATGTTCTGTTACAGAAGAGAATGCTTGGCACTTAGAGGTCAGAAAGGCTTCCCCGCTAATGTGCATCTATCTAGTGATCCAAATCACTGAAGAGGTAGAAAAGGAGGAGTACCTCAGCAGTGGTGACAGCACATGTAAAGGTTCTGTGGAGGAACATAATGTGGCATGTCTGAGGACCTCAGAGAAGGCCTGTGTGGCTAAAGAAGTCAAGGAGCAGGAAGGTGACCATTGGGAGACATGGTTACACAGGTCTGAATGCCATCTGATCATTCAGGGTCTTGGGGAACATTGGGAGGGTTTGAATTTCATATTAAGACTATTTAACAGGTTTACAACAAGTATAATCCAATGACCATTTAAGGACAACTATCACTTCAATGACATTAGAACTGACTAAACTAGTGCAACTTGATTGGGAGAAAGTCAAGTTAACGCCATGCAGAAGACATAGTGTGGTATGGAAAGGATCACCTACTTCTTTGGACCTTGAGTTTTTCTCCCTTCATAACAGAAAAGTGCAAAATGGACAAAGAGTAATCCACATGGAGTATCCAAGAGAACACTGAAAAGCCAAATAAATTCCATTTTAAAAGAAGGGGATCAGAAAGCAATGTGTGGGCAGTTGCAGAAGTAGGGTAACTATAGGTTTCAAGACTATATGAGAGTACAGTTATTGAGCTCCTGGTGCAAATTAATGACCAGGTGGAAAATAAGGACAAAAATAGTCTAGGACAATTGTCCTGCTGTAAATCTTGTATTTTTTTTTTTTAAACCTTAGCTTCACTTGCAAGTAAAGTGCTGGCTCACTTCATGGCTCAAGTAGATTTAATTCCTATTAATCCCATAATAATAGATGTTGCTGCTGGCGATCACTGTTGCCAATCCTTACAGTTCCTTCCAACTTTCTCATCTGGAATGGCATTTTGGGATGAAAGTATCTAGCTCACAGATGGAGTGGTGCTTTCAACATGAAGATACGAAGATATTTACCAAACCATAGCAGGGAGCTTTGTGGGGAATAATGACAAATTTACAAACAAAAAGAAAATTCTCCAAATTATAAAAACAAACAGAGTCATGAACATGCCAACTAGGAAGCAAGTAGACATTAGCACAAGCTCCAAGCTCTACTGAAACAGAGAGAGAGAGAGAGAGAGAGAGAAACTAGTTCTTGTTGAATTAGGCACAAGATATGCCACATCTGTCAGAGTGAAAGACAGATTGGGAGGAAAAAAAAAAACTTGAGGGAAATGGTTTCATAACTGGAGGCTGTACTGTTCAATCCAAATCAGGCAATTCCAGAAATGTATCTCCAAAGAAGTGTGTTATTTTTCTCCAACCAACTGAATGCCTTCATCAAAGCCTCTCTATCAGTACCTTCACCTAAAAGCATAAACATCCTTCTCCCTTCCATTCCATACCAGCATAATAGTTTCAGCACAAATACTCTACACTGAAATTATTCCAGGAATAAGTGGGGTGACAAGAACTTCATACAAATGGATTTCAAATAAAATCCCTGAAGAAATGGAAAGTCTAATTCAATGTTGAGCAAAACCCTGGGGTACCTTATTTGTGTGGGGCATTCCTCTCCCCTCTGGCCCTTGTCACACAAGTACACTGACCACCTCTCTTCTCCTGAACACACCAAATTTTCTTCATTCCCAACTTTGGCACACATCAGTCCTTCCTACTGCAATTTTTTCCTTGACTCTTTGACTCGACTCTGAGTGACTTTCTCTTTTCCTTCAGGCTGCAAGTTGCCTTTCCAGGATAAAATGCAATGTTCACGAGGACAAGAAGCTGACCTACCTTGTGTCCCACTGTAACCCTGGTGCTTAGAGCAATGGCTGCTTTCTTGAAGGAAGGAATATTCAACACAAAAAAGAAACTAAAAATGAGCGGGACATGATTCCTGTTTGTAGACACATAATTAGGCTTCCTGTTCTCTCCTCCAAAACCAGAAATAATAAAGAAATCACAGCCCTGGGACCTATGTTCTGATTCTTCTAGAACCTAAGATATGCCAGACCTAATAATGAGGTGAAAATAAACATGAGCATACAATTGTTGGAAAAGACTTTGTAATCCAGTTGACGGTAAAATAGCCACAAATATTCTTAACCAATGCTCACGGGATTTTACTGCAGTGAACACAGTCTCCATCAATATGGATGTGATAAAGAGCATTCATGCTCTCCCCAAGTTCCCTTACATATATATATATATATATATATATATATATATATATTATGATAGTCACACGGAGAGAGACAGAGGCAGAGACATAGGCAGAGGGAGAAGCAGGCTCCATGCACCGGGAGCCCGACGTGGGATTCGATCCCAGGTCTCCAGGATCGCACCCTGGGCCAAAGGCAGGCGCTGAACCGCTGCGCCACCCAGGGATCCCAGTTCCCTTATATCTTAAGAAGAAGCCCAATGCTTCAGCAGGGCATGTGGTTACCCATAATGAAATCTTACTTTTACCAGCTTCCTTTGGAAAAATATAGTCGTGCAGCTAAGTTCTGGCTCCTTAAATATAAGTGGCATTGGTGTGGGCAACTTTCAGAAAGTACCCATTGACAAGAGGAAATATGATATTATTTCCCTAATCCTCCTTGGTGCCTGTTGGACAGAGGATATGATGTTGGAAAATCAAGTCACTATCTTGCATCAGAAGGTAGAGGCTAAGTATTGAAGATGGTGAAATAACCTGATAGAAGGAAGACCCAGAAGTCTCTACATCCACCTGCCCTGTCCTTTAGATTTCATTTCATGCAATGGAAAAGTAAAATTTTATTTAAAACCACTGCTTTCCTAAGTTTTCTGTCACTTGTAACCTAACTTAACCCTAGCTGATCCAAGAGGCCAATAGAAAAATAATAATAACGTAGGCATTTATATAGATGAAATCACCAAAGCTTGGTGGAATTGCCAAGCATCAGAGGCCTGATTCCCAGGATAAAGATGACCTGGTGAATGTTTCATCTATCCATCTCTGTTTGTCTGCTCCATGGTCAGAATGACTCTCACACTGCACACGTGAGCCACTGAGATGATCACACTCATCATCTGACATCTGGGAGAGGCTAGAACAGGCAGTTGTTTGAAAACAGCTTTTGCTTTGACCTCTTATTTTGGCAGTAAGTAGAGCAAAAACAATACTGCACAAGATAGAAAAACTGAAAGATGGGAATAGCACCAGGACCTAGAGACATCAGTTTTGGTAAAACACAAGCCATGGGAATATGTCAGTGCTTGCCTGTCTTTTGGAAGGAAAATGAGAACTGTCAATTTTTTTCTCATCCACCAGGAATGTGAAAACCACACTCCTCCCAGTTGTCTGTTCACAAGCCAATGCAGAAATGGATCTGAATCTGTTATATATATATATTTAAGTTCTGTTGTATATTCCAGATAATTTCTACCTCTGGTATAGGGGTTTGACATAAGCTGAGGATAACATTCTAAGAGTTATTTTTTCATAATTCTAATATATATCCATATATATAGCTTACCCTTGTCCCAGGGGACAATTAACATCACTCCTCTGTTAGGCAATGTCATCTTCATGGTCTTGAAAGATGCATGCTTTCTCAATACAGATATCTGATAGATTGTCTCTCTATGGCTGTTCATTAAAATCTGTATGAGGATATTTCTCCCTGCCATTCTGGTTCCACTCTGTATCACTCCACTTTATCCTATCCCATTCCATTTTAATTCCACCACAATCCACCCTACCCCATTTTACTCCATGCCACTCCATTCTGCTACAATTCATGGCATTCCACTCTACTCCACTCCATGATTTGGGACACACTCAGTTTGGATTGGAGCTGTGTAACTTGACAAGCCCTTCAACCTCTGTGAAGATACGTATCTACTGGAACACCTGGGTGGCTCAGTGGTTGAGCATCTGCCTTCGGCTCAGAGCATGATCTGGAGTCCCAGGATCGACTCCCACATTGGGCTCTCTGCTTGGAGCCTGCTTCTCCCTCTGCCTGTGTCTCTGCCTCTCTGTGTCTCTCATGAATAAATAAATAAAATCTTAAAATAAAGATCTATATCTACCAACCATTCATGTGATAACCATGAAGACACAAACCACTTAACCTACGTCCAGTTATTGATCAGCACTTTCCAGGTACCATCCTCGTAATCCCCACAAAGCCCTGAGAGGTACATGCTTTAGCATCCTCATTATGCAAATGGAAAACTGACACACACACACAGTAATTAAGTAATATGCACCCAGTCACACGACTGATAGGTCACAGGTATGTGTTGTGAACCTAGAGGTTAGGACTCAAGAAATTCCTTGGACATAAAAGCAAAACGTGTCCTCATGCTGACTGCAAGACCTCTCAGGGGAGCCTTTCTAGAAAGAATCCATCAAACCTAGACAGATCTGCAAGGAGGGAACAGAAGCCAGGGTCCCTTATGTCCCAGGACTTAAAGTATCTAAAAATCTAGTGATAATGCAATTGGGGTCAACCACACATCATTTAGAATCAGATGGAGGAGTCTGGTCATGAAACTTCTCTGTACTCAGCTGAGAGAGGCAGGTAGAAAGTAATCTGGGGCATCCATAAACCAAAATCGCCCCTGTCCAGCAATGACAAAGAAAAGTATGTTTAATCCTGTGGCAATCTATCAAGTGTCATGGTGTATAGGCTGCATATAAAGTGCAGCATTATTTTCAATGGGAGAACTTTCTCTCAGCTCAACAGATTTTGTAGAGGCAATGGGTATCTAGATCAAAAGCCTGCAGATTTATGATGGTGGCTGTTTACCAGAATTGAAAATCTTAAATTCCATTTCTCACAAAGATAAAGGAATATTTAAACAGGACCATGCACAGAGATTTAAAAGGGGAGAAGTTGACTTATTTTCATCAGATATTTTTAAATCACCACTTTCACTTGTACTTTTGTCTCTAACTGTGCACTCCCAAAAAAATTTTAAAAAAAATAACTGCACTCCCAGATGCACAGGGAACAACACATGGGGGTGAATCAAGAAGGCAAAGGGACTTTGCAGAAGAGAGAAAGAAGAAAGATATTTGCCTACTTCTTTCACAAGCTTACTTAAAAGAAAGTGGAAATGGAGACACATGGATGTGTCTATATTCGTTTACCAATAAAGTGCCATGCTTCATTCATTTGGGTTTTGAGTGGTGTTGAACTTTTCCCTAGATCACTTACTGAACTCTGCATGAAGGATAGGAGAGCAGGAAGGATACTGAAAAGACCTCAAGCAAAACATTTTGCAAATGAAATAAGCAAAAGCAAAGGAATAATGATAGATTTAATTGGATAGCAGGTGACCTGGATAACAAACTGAATAAATAAACAATGGGTGATCTTCTAAGCTAGGCTTGTATCCAATTTCAGTCAGAGTAATTAATGAAAAATTCATAAATACACACACACTTGGAATGTGCAGCTCTAGATTTCCTGTCTAACAGAGTAAAATTAAATACCAGATGCCCTGTCAGAAGCAAATAACAATTTTGATTTAGAAAGTGAGTATAAGAAAAGTCTATGTTACATTATTCCATATTGTTCATGTAATGTTTTAAAAGGACTTGGAATCTTGTTGGTTCACTCATTGCTTCTTTTTTAATAAACATTTTTAAAATTCAGCTGGCTTAGTTAAAAAGTGAAATGCACACAATGGAGTAAGGAAAGATAAGACTAAAAAACAGAAGGTTTGGACCATGGAAGGCATTCAGTGCCATACTAAGTGGCTTAGGGTTGATCTGATAAGCAACAGGGAGCCATTGAAAATTTTTGAGCAGAGGCATGACATGAGTGGAGATGTGACTGAGGAAGATTTATTTGGAGACAGGATACAAAATTAATCAGTGGATATGTGCGCGTGCACACACACATACACACAAAATCAAAAACACACACACTCTTACAAGAATTTCTTGCTTGAGACAGATAATAAAATCTGAGTAAATGATATAGTCCTAAATGGGGTCAAGGTGAACGACAGTATATCTGTGCTACCACTGAAACTTCAAGTATAATCATTTCTGGGGCTATTTTGGTTGATTATGCAATACAAACAAGAGCATAGTTGCTTCAGCAATTTTCTCTCTAAATTTCTTTAATGGCCAGCTGGCTGTGGAGGACTAACTGAACCTAGACAAAAATGTACAATTCTAAGGAGTTTTAAAAATAAATAAAATGTTACAAAAGATGCCAGGATAAGGGCAGTGTGGATCTTATTCAGAAACTCAACATCAAATATTGCTAACATCTTCTAATTTGGATAGTGAAAAGGATACTTGGCTTTGGATACTTGGCTAACATCTCTGCTGAGAGCGAATTCAGTGTCTTTGTGGCACCATCTTCATAAAATCAGAAAAATAAAATAATCAAAAAACAAAATGTAGGGGCGCCCGGATGACTCAGTCAGTTAAGTTGAGCATCCGACTCTTGGTTTGAGCTCAGGTCATCTCATGTGTCCTGCCATGAGTTCTGCCAGAGTAGGGCTCCATGCTCAGCAGGGAGTCTGCTTGAAAGATTCTCTCCCTCTGCCCCTCCCTGTACTTGCTCTTTCTTTCTCAAATAAACAAAAAAGCCTTGAAGAAAATATGCACTTCCTTCTAAATACCCCAAACCCTATGCCTCTTTCTCCTAAAAATATTACATATACTCATGGTAATCCTGCTGGCTGTAGAGGTGCTGGGTTATGTGTCAGGGTGCACACGCCCTCATCACTTCTGCCTCCAACTTTTGCCACAGCCTGCTAAAGATCTCATATGCCATCCTATGCATTGCAGTTAGCAATACCTTCCCCTAAGCAAGGGTTTCTCAATTGAAACCTGCTTCTCAGTTGAAAGTGGTTTTCTCCCCCAGGTGACATTTCGGGACATTTTTGGTTGTCATAATAGAGAGGGAGTATGTTCCTAGCATCCAGTGAGTAGAGGCCAGGGATGCTGCTAGGCCTCCTGAAAAGCAGAAGACAGTGTCTCACGACAAAGAATTGTCTGGATGAAAATGTTAATAATGCCAAAGCCATGAACCTCTGTCCTTAACACATAAAAATTACACGCTTTGCAAAATTCACAACAGCAACTGGTATAAAATCCAGCGACTGACTCTGGCTCTCACTATCTACATAATCTGGTCTTATCACCTTCTCTGATTCACTCCTATGTCCCACTGCCTCCACATGAACTCCCTGCTCTTGAAGGCTTAGTGATTTCCGCTCACCTGAAATGAGGGATACCTGCCTCCTCCTGCCTCAGTCCTTTGATTCAGCCCCTGTCCCTTATTGGGTAATCCTTTCTACCTGGCTGCCATTTTATCCATCCTTCCAGGATGACTTTGCTCTGTGGACTTTGGAAGCCAACAAGATCATTGACTTCACAGGACCCTGAATGGCACATTCTTCTCCTATTGGCAACCTATCCATACCCATGCATCTGATGAACCCCCCTCCTTGGTCTTACAGTCAAAATCATCATTTATTCACACATCAAATACCAGCCTCACCAGAGCAGCAGTTCACACCAATTTGCATTTCTTCCATTCTTCTTGTCCTGCCATTTCCATTTGTCTCTTGGCTGCACAAACCATAAGCCCTCCTCCCACATCAAGCCCATCCTATCCAGACCTTAGAGAAAGTGGCTTTGAATGAACCTGTAGATATTGCTACATCTCAAGTGCCAGACTTTTCCTGTGTCTGGGAACGAGCAGTCTGAGCTTGGTCTTCACTATGTGCCTTTGACAAGGAGAAGTAAGAGTAGAAGGGTAATTAAACCAAAAGGTATTGATATGACAATACTTCCAGGCCCTTCCTACCTCCCTGTCTGGTAAGCGAATTTGTAATTCAGCTTACCTCCCTCCCTCCCTAGCCTGCTTATCTGTCAGGTGCCTGGACATAACTGAAGCTGAACTTTCAGCACGAGAGGAAGAGGAAGAGGAATAGGCAAGCTTACCTAAAAAAAGGACAAACGAAAGAAGAATAATAGGCTGTGGGGAGAAGATAGAGGGGCTAATGGGCTGAAGGCTCAGTGGTGGTGGGAGAGACTGGAGATAGGCAATGCAAGGTTGTGACACAATACAAATTCAAGAACACGGAAGAAAAGATGACATGAGCAATGTTGTTAAAGATGATAAATTAAATTTGCTTTAATATATATTTTCCCCAGGAGAAATCCAGAAGTTGTCTTAGGTTATTTTTTTATTGTCAAAGACTACTATGTTTTTCATTGTTTTACTCAATTGACTGGCATTCAGAAAGAGGCTTGATGATATGGCCCAAGGGTTTAGAAGAGGTACACAGATATTAAAGAGCTCCTTATCTATGGAAAAAGAAACTGAAAATAAGAGTGGTCACTCACTTTGCCCCAAATCATTTAATATTAGAACCAAGCTTCAAACTCAGCCAGGATTATGACCAAGCCCACATTTAACCACTTCACTACTCTGTCTCTCAAAATAAAAGATTTAACTTCATATTAGTTTTTAGTTATTCAAAAAGCTCTCATTTCCAACAATGGAGTTGTATTGTCCCTCTTAATGACTACCTCCCTGATTTTGATAAAGACACCACTTTTGTAGGCGATACAACAGAATAGATAAAAGTTCTCTGTAAATATATCTGTTCAGTTCATATGCATTCATTCTCACTGAGTCATAAGCTGTATAGGTAGGAGACATATAATAGCTTTGCTTACAGAGTAGATATTCAATAAATGCTATTAATTATGACGCATATAAATGCACAGGACCACGAGCTTCCATCCAGCAAGGCAACCTAAAATGCTCATTGAATTCCTTTTATCCTAAATTTCTCTTTCCATTATGTTACACAGGCTATATCAGAGAGAGCTAGAGTCCCCTGGTGTATGTTTGTCACGGAACCTTTGTTCCCTAGTTCTTTATGAGAATTTTGTCCTACTCAGAGTTGAAGAGAAAAATAACCCATTTATATTCTCTGCACTACTCTTTAGGTTTTATTCCAATTGCTATTGTGACAGGGGCTGCTACGAAGAGGAATACCAATGTAAGCAAGGAGTTAAGTGCACGGCTGCTTCAAATGCAGTGAGCTGGTCAGATGACTCAGAAGAAAGAGAACGGCAGTGCAGTCTTGAATTCTAAATTTAGATAGATGGACAGACAGATACAGAGATAGAGATGAAGAAGTCTGCATATACATAGGTATACTTATATCTATCTATCTATCTATCTATCTATCTATCTATCTATCCAACCACAAATCATCTGTCTAGGTTTGGCTGGTCAAGCACAGGAGGAGACCAGGCCTGGCACAACCTCTGTGTATGTGACTTTGGAATATTAATCTCAGCTTTTGCATATAAGCCACAGGTATGGAAATAGTAGTGCCCATCTCAGAGATTTGCTGTGACTTCCCCATGAGTTGGTACATGGAAACTGTGTACCCCACTTCACCTTCCAAAGTAGGTGGCACACCAGGAATAGATGTGATTACTGTGGCGGGTGGTGCTAAAATGATGATGACTATGAGGGATGGTGGAAAATAAATCGCATTGCTTTTAGTAACCTTTTTGTTGAAACTCCTAATGTTGACCTCGAGGAGAAAAGGATTTGGAGTTAGATGAGAATTGAATTCAAAATCCTAATTTTGCCATTCATTAGATGGATATGTGTGTGTAATAGAGAGGGAAGATAAGGTGAGTCAGAGGGAGAGAGAGAAGGAATGGCCATGTCCGTTCAACAGAGATTCAATACTCTCATCCGTAAGACGGTTTAATAATAGTACCTACCTCATAGGGTTATTGTGAGAAATACATTATAGATATATGCACATAAGTCTAGCATAATATTTGTCACATGGCAAGCACATTAAAATAATCGTTGTTCTTGAACAATCCATTCTACTACAAACGGTCTAGATGGACTGGATCTCTGCTCCCCATTCACGCTCATCTAAAAGTCATTGTCATCAGGGACTATTTGCTAATTCCCTATGCAGAATTTAAATCTTCCAGACAACCTCATCTGCTGCTCCATGCTAATTATGTACTTATCTTATCTGAATATCTGTTGCAAATTTACAAAGCCACTGTAGTCCTTCTGGCTCCTGGCTATACACAGTCACAAATAGTTTACAAACAACAATAGCAACAATAACAACCAAACTTTGGCAGGGAGAAGAAAACAATGCAAGAGCACCCTATAATATCCTGCTCTTCAGACCAACTGGAGCTCTTTGAATTTCTTCAGGTCGACTTCCTCACACAACTACAGAACTGAATATTAGATCCCCACACTTACTCTGCCATGATATCATTGTAAAATTACACTGTAATAAAAACCTGGAAGATGGTTTCTCTGTCATAGTGTCCCAAACCCACCAATAACAAATGTCTATAGCTACTGAGAACCAAAAGCCAATTAAAAGAAAGCAAGAGCTTTAGAGAGAGAAAAACGAGTTCAATTCCTAACCCTAGCACACCCTGGCTGTGTGACTTCGGGCAAGGAAATTAACCTTTCTGAGCTCCCTATAACAAAAGGATGATAGCAATACCTACATTATAGGCAGAGTTTCCACCTGGTTCAATACCAAGTATACCATTCAGATCTTAATCCACGTGACTCTCATTTCCTGGAATTGGAGTTATTGCTTTTGGGGTTATTTTGAAAAATAAATGAGCTAATACATGCCATCACTTAGAACAGCACTTGGCACACAGTAAATAACAAATAATACAAATGGACAACTAAGTTATTTGTATTATTATTAGTATTACTGTGAGATAGTAGTGAGGATTGAATGTGATAATTCTGGTAAAGAGCTGAGTACAAGGCTGGAACATGGGAAGCTCTCATTAAGTTACAGCTAGAGTCACTGTTGC
The DNA here is from genome assembly GCF_048418805.1 of Vulpes vulpes. Classification (NCBI taxonomy): domain Eukaryota; kingdom Metazoa; phylum Chordata; class Mammalia; order Carnivora; family Canidae; genus Vulpes; species Vulpes vulpes. Next base: position 110,352,787 of record NC_132782.1, read on the forward strand.
TTGTAAACAGGCTCCATTGTGAATGAAAGCTAGCAGGACAAGATCACCTTGCAACCCTACCCCATACCAAATGTCATAAGGACATCAAATTGGGTGTGAAAACACAAAACCAGGTATAGTTCAATTTTCTGTGCTAATGTTAGGGTGTGGAGGCAAGGACAATCAACCAGGATGGATAATCCAAAACTACATTCATTTGGCCATGAAATGCACCATCAGTTCACATTCAAATATACTATGTCTGCCATTCTGAGGATTAATTTCAACAAAATAATGAATCCACACAAGACAGGCCTGATTCAAGCTGGGAAGTGCCCTGGTTCTTTGGTCTGTTTCCTGCTCATCTCCTCCCTGCAACATACTCCATGCTGAGAGCAGCCAGCAGGCTTCCCTGACTGGTGCAGAGAACCAATCTAAACAGGGTTGACCCCTCTCAAATCTTCCCAGAGCATGAAAGAGGCCTGGGTTTCAAAGGCTTCTTCTGCATGAAAATTAACTAGGGCTCCTGGTTGAGATGCCACAGATAAGGAGCTAAGGGGACATCTTGCTGCAGAAAATAGCCAAACCATGTAATATTGCCTTTGCCCTGTCCAAGATCCACAGTGTTGCTCATTTTCTTTGACATAAAGATCTCTAGAATCCCACGTCCCATCATAAATACTGCAAGTTCAAAAGGAATGACTTCCCTCTTCATGAAGTAGATTACTTGATGTACTAATAACATGGGCTTGCAAAATTAAACATTGCAATGAGCACTATACAGTACATATTCATCCATTAAATAAATACTGAGAGCCTTTTCAGAGTTAGGCAATGGACAAGGAATTGAGCATATAATGAAGCAGAGAAAAGACAAAGTCCTCACCTTATAGCCTAGTAAAAACAATTAAACAAGCAGTGGCAGATGAATGTATCAAAGTAAACATGGTGGTGAGAACACATAGCTAGAGCACCAGACCTTGTGTGTTGGAGGCCAGGAGCTATGATCCAACCCTGACGTTCCCTCGTTAGTCAATATCACCTCTTCCCCATTTAACAACAGACCCCTTTTAGTCTTTCCACCCCAATCTACAAGCCATTTTTTGTTCCATAGCCAGAGTAATCTTCAAATGTGAAGCTGAGCAAGCTACTCATCAAATATCCAGTGGCTTTCCATTGCTCTAAAATGAAAGACATGAGGCACCTGGGTGGCTCAGTTGATTGGGCATCCAACTCTCGGTTTTGGCTCAGCTCATGGTCTCAGGGTAATGAGACAGGGCCCCCCTCAGAGTCGAGTCTGCTTAGGGCTGTCTCTGCCTCTCCTCCCCTCCCACCTTAAAGAAATAAATCTTTAAAAAGTAAAATAAGATAAAATGAAAGCCATGTCCTTTGGCATGGAAAGCTAGCCTGATCTGGCCTTGCATCCAGGTCCATCCTGCTCATTGCACTCCAGCCACACTGGTTCCTTTCAGCTCCTCTAAAACAACAAGCTCTTTTTTCTTTTTCAGGACCTTCTGTTTCCTTCAATTGGGACACTTCTCCCACAGCTGATTCCAGCTTCTCTGTTTGGTCTCTGCCCAAATGCTACCTCCTCATAACGGCCTTTCCCATCAACCTCAGACAGGCAACAATGGGTAAGAGAAAAATTAAATCCCAACTGACCTTCCTTCTAAGCACTCTCAAAATGTAGAATGATCAGTTCTTGTCTGTTGCCTTGTTTGTGTCTACAAATGCATGAAATGTAAATGAGAACAAATGTTGGCTGAGCCCTCACTATGCGCCGAGTACTCTTCCAAGCCCTTTTAGTGTGTCAACTCATTTCATCTTCTCAGCTAATGTGGAGGCTGGATTATAGCTGTGGACACAGGCATGGAGAAGTTAAGCAACTTGCACACTGGTTGTGTGACTTGTACATGACAAAGGCTACACTGGCACCTGGGAAGCCAGGTTGCAAAATCCATGTTCTTAACTTCCATACCGAGTCACTTCTCAATCACAAGTTTTTAATTACAATCAAATCACCTCCCTAAAGGGTCATTAAAAAGTGACAAAGGTTGGGATGCCTGGGTGACTCAGCGATTGAGATTCTGCCTTTGGTTTGGGGCATGATCCCAGGGTCCTGGGATCGAGTCTCATATCTGGTTCCCTGCAGGGAGCCTGCTTCTCCCTCTGCTTGTGTCTCTACCTCTCTCTCATGAAAAAAAATCTTAAAAAAAAAAAAAGTGACAAAGACCATTAAGTTTGTTCAGTAGAACTCTCTGCTTGTTTCTTCCCTTTGGGATCTTCTCCCTCCCCTTCTTCCCCTTAACAATGAACATCCTGCCCTATCCTTTTAGAATACACTCTACCCATAATCACCCTTTGCAGCTGTGACTACATAAAGCTTATTTATACCCATGTCTTATGGCTAAAAGAGATCTTTAGGCAGCCCACAACCCTGTCCAAAGAGTATATACATCACCAGGAGACAGGCTGTGAAATAGACTGTGTTGATTTAACTAGAAATGCCCATTATCCAAAAGCAAAGAAAACCCAAGGCCACCTCTGCTTTCTCCCACCCTGCCTTCCACTTCCTACTACCCCCAGATCCATTCTAATTCTGTGCCTCAATCTTAAATACATTAAAAACATAACCTATTCTTTTTTTTTTTTTTTAAACTAAACAGGCTCAACTTAAGGTCAGTCTCTTCTGGTACACTGGCTCCTATTATGGAGGGAATAAAGGAGAGACTGCTTTTAAAAAGAGAGAGGCTGCTTTTAATGACAGTTTCCGAACAGTGGCCTTTTGTACTTGAAGGGATTGATGATAAAGCTCACTGTCAACTGACAGTAACATCAATGTCAGAGCACAAAGGGACGGATGTCCCTCAATATGGGATCATCCCAGAGCCATTAACCAGTGCTGGTCTGTTCTGCCATCTTGGAGGGATGGCTACTCCTCATGACCACCTGGCTGCTGCTTCCTCTCAGCAGAACCAGAGAAATAAAGCAGACTCGGGAAAGAAAACTTCCTCTGTCCTTCTCCCCGCCCCTCTCTCTTTCTTTCTCTGACACACACAAAGGCACATGCTCCATATGTGAAAGTAATTCAACACTGTCTGGCGGTGAATGGCCACGGCCTGGGCTTGAATCCTAGCTTTGCCAAGTCTTTGCTATAAGATTTGAGGCAAGTATCTTTGCTTCTCTATGCTCCAGTGTTCTCATGTGTAATACAGAGATAATACTGAGAATCTCATAAGGTTGTTTTTGCTGATAAAATGATGTAGTTTATGCAAAAGGTTGGTGCAATGTCTAGATAAACACTCAAAATATATGTTGCCTGTTATTATTACTATTATATATGTATATTTTTAAGATTTATTTATTTATTCATAAGAGACACAGAGAGAGAGAGAGGCAGAGACATAGGCAGAGGGAGACGCAGGCTCCATGCAGGAAGCTCAATGTGGAACTTGATCCCAGGACTCTGGGATCACGCCTTGGGCTGAAGGCAAGCGCTCAACCACTGAGCCACCCAGGCGTCCCTATTATTACTATTACAATAGTACTGAACTGTACACAGTCTATACCATACTTTCTTATGTATCAGCTAATTGCCTCTCACTAATGCTTTTGTGCATTTTGTAAGTTGCTTCTAGCACTTCAACCATTTTATAGGTAAGGCTCAGAAAGGTGTTATGATGGGCTCCAAATCACACATGTGACCAACCAGCCAAGTCAAGACTAGAGAAGTGACCATCTGATTTGAGACTAATGCTTGGCCCACCATCCCAAATTACTTCCTAATCAGGTGAAGACCAGATGACTATTATATACCTGGAATTATCTTAGGAGCAAAGGAAGGAAGGTCATTTTGAGTTCTCCAAGCCAATCACAATTTCAAATATTGTATCTGATGGTAAACGTGGGCATATCACTTATCATCTAAACCTGGATATTTTTAAGAGTGACAAATGCTATATTAGACAGGAATCCAGAAGAGATATAAACTGAGGTAGTACCAGACAAATGCCCTCTACATATGATCCACATAATTAAACTAGCACAAATCCCAAATCACCTTCTAGAGTTGACTATGCCATTTAATATTTGATTTTGTGTCGCAGTTTTCATGCCCTTTCTTCTGGTAGAATCATTCCTCTTTCTCTCAGCCAATTACTATTCAATCAATGGTGTTACCACAGAGCTTCCAGGTACAATAACACTCTTCTTGCTAGACTCAAAGATTGGGTGAAGGATGAGTTCAAAGCCAAGCCAATTGAGGTTCTTCTCAGAGATATTTCTGCTAAGCTAGAAGGGAATATGCCCCCCCCCTCCGCCGCCATGCTTTCAGGGGAAGGGAAAGATCATGATGTTCAAAAGAAAAAATGTTGGATTTGCCTGCCCATTCTTCCTTAGCTACTTAGAGGAAGTTATCTTTAGCAGGAGAAGATGCCAACCCATGAAGAGGTAGAAACAAGTAGAGATGCAAGGTGAGTTCAAAAAAAAAGAATGTCCTCACAGCTCTTGGCCACTGTTCAGTCACAAAAGTTTAATGTCCAGTCTCTAACACCCTCATTCCTATAGTTATGTACTCAACTCTGTAGGCTAAAACAAAAATCCAATACATTCTATGATCACTTGGGTTTTTTTTTAATAAATTAATTTTTTATTGGTGTTCAATTTACCAACATACAGAATAACACCCAGTGCTCATCCCATCAAGTGCCCCCCTCAGTGCCCATCAGGGTTTTTTTTTTTTTACTCCATTTTGTTAAAAGTGGTATGAATTATGTTTCCATTATTTGCGATTAAAACATTCTAACAATACAGATATAAAAAATATGAGTATGGACATGGACCTCTAAGAAACATAAAATATTTAGGCAAAAGAGGACTCAGCAAGGAAGTAGGTCAAGCTGAATATTTTTGTTGAAATAAGCATTTCAGTGGGCTTGAGAGAGCTTAAAATTTTGAATATGAAAACAAGCAAGAGATGCCCCATGTCCCAAGAGATCTTGTTGAAAGAAGGACATATTCATGGAAAGACATTATGGTATAGGGGTTCTGGCATTAATAAATGATGGTTCAAATGGCAGTTCCACTGCTGAGTAGCTCTAAGTGCTTGGTCAGATCACTTTAGCTCTTTGAGCTTCCATTTCCTCCTTCACCAAATAAGGATTCCATTATTGTTAGAGTTGGTAGGAGAGCCATCAAGGGTGTACATAAGGTAGGCAGAAAGTTATTAATAAGTAGTGTTTATTATGTGTGTGTGCAGGGCAATAGAGAGATCCAACTGTAAAAGCTGATAGGTGTTAAGCTGAAGACTATGGTATCTCTAGAAGTAGAAAGTAGGCTTTCACTGTCTTGGGTCTGCTGTTGCCTGGCTCAGGGTCTGGACTCTGTGAAGTGCTTAATAAAAGTCAATGAATAGATAAATGAAAAATGAAATCACTGATGCATGTACATAGCCTTAGAGGGATCTTAACCATAAAAAGCCATTATCAGTGTCCTCAAGGAAAATGCATCTGGCAAGGTATTTAATGCCAGATTGCATTAAAAGAATCCTCATGACAGCTGTCAAAAAAAAAAAATTTCTTTTTGCAAGAGTTAAAACCTACAAAACAGGACAAATAAGGAAAAAGTGAAGCAATCATTTCTGCTTATATTCATGAACCCAAAAAGTAAAAGTGCATCATTCACTCATTCATTTATTTGTGGCTTTATTCACATGCATTAGTTCCTGCTCTTGATTCAGCAATGTTATGTACCCCAGGGACCCAAAAATGAAGACGTAGTTGCTGCCAAGAAACCATCAAACAGAGGCATGAGGAAGATATATGAATGACTACCTCTGATCAAATATAATAAATATCATACTGTCAGAGATAGTAAAAGCTCCAGAACTCCTGGGAACAGAGCATTCACTTTACCAGAGGAGATAGGTATGTGCCAAAGCAGACTGGGAAGAAGGAGGAAACAGCATAACAAAGGCATAAAGGCATAAAGTTATGAAGATACACACCATCCTGGGGGGAGAGAGTAGAGTCTATGATCTCCTTAAAACAAAGGCTGCATAAGGCAAGTGAGGGCACCAGGACTTGAAGGCTGGGTGGACTAGATACCTACGGGCCTTGAATACCAAACTAAAACATAAAGATTTCATTTTGCAGAAAATGATAGACCACCAGCATTTTTTTGATAGAGGGAGGGACTTCCCAAATTAGAATTTTAGTAGAATAAATTTGAAAGTGGAGAAGTTCGATCAGGCAGGATGGTGAGGTAACAGATTTTTCTTTATATTAAAAAGTCAAAAATTTCCAAGGATTTTAAGTAAGAATGACCAGATATATGGAAATACTGCTAACTGTATGAGAGAAGGGTGTGTAAGTCAGGCCTCCCAAAGAGAATGTGCAAGGAAACCCAACTTAAAATGCATTGGTGGAGTAGGGAGTGAAGGCATTTGGTGGCTTACATAACTGAAACATCCAGCTGTAGAGACAAGCTCAAATACAGGTGTTTGTACAGTGTCACCCAGGCTTGTTCTCCCTCCATCTCTTGGATCTGCTTTCCTCTGTATTGTCCCTCATCTTAGGCAGAATCTCTCACTATGGCAGTCACAGCTATTCCAAGCTCCCATGTCCACAGCTCTTAACCAGGTGAATCAAGGTGCTATTTCCTCCAGCAATTTCTAAATTGAGTTTCACGGGCCTGCCCTGGACCAGGTACTCATCCTTGAGCCATTCACTGACATCTGTATTTGGGATGCCCTTACTGGTCAGGTCTGGGTTATGTGCCACTTTTGAATCAGGAGGGTCCATCTACCCAAACCTACAAGGAAAGGAAGGGATATGCTACTATTTGCTGAAGAAGAGAAGACTGCTGAGCACCAGCAAACACACAGACTCCTTGTTTGGGAGATGGGAAGGGGAGAAAGGTGGGGTGGAAAAGAAAATGCAGTTGCAAACCATAGGCTTAAATAGCAGTCTCCTTATGTAAATGCACCTATAGCCAGTGTTATTGGAAGAACCTTCAAATATGTTTTCCCAGACCTCCAAGAGCACTTGGAACTTTAAGAATCAAAATAGTTTTATTGCTCCCAAATCAACTAAAGTCCTTTGAAAGTGCAAAGAAGTAAATCTCTTCAAAGATGTGAAGATGTGCAGTGGAAATGAAAGGACAAACAGAACACTTCTAATTCACTTGATATTTTCAAACGAAAAAGCTTCCCCCCAGGAATGAATGAATAAATGTGTGTGTGTGTGCGCATGTGTGTGTATATATATTTCTCCAAGCACAGCTACTAATATGAGTGTCATTAAGGCTCTTGGATAAGTAGGAATATCCACCTTTACTCTCTGCTAATACCAAAAGTAACTTTTACAATTAAGATTTGAAAAAAATGAACCTGACTTTTTCTCTGGGGAGAAAACAAAACAAAAATATTTTCCCCAGCATTTCCAGATATACCCATTCTTTGAGGTGTATACAATTGTGTTATGACTGATAGTTTTAACATCACTGCAGAACAGTGACTAAAGATGATTGAAGTCAAAATGAAAAGGAGACCTGGGTTCAGAGGAAGGGTCATGTGTTTATTATCCGTGTGACTTCTGGAAAATTGCTTAACCTCTCAGTTCCTCAGTTTCATAGTCTGTGAAACAGATATAATATTAATACTTAAATGAGAATTAGGTAACATGTAAAGTAGAAAAGTATGAAGGGATGTGGGTGTGTGTATGTGTACACTTGGAAACTTAGAATACATACGTGGAATCCAAGTATTTTGCCTTTTAAAATCCCATAATTCCAATTGTATGTTTAATTGTGTGTATATATATGTGTGTGTGTGTGTTCAAAAAAACTATAGTTTCCCAAACTGGCCATAATCTAAATGCCCTATAAAGGAATGGTGACGTAAATGATAGACTCAGACAACAAAATACTATACAGACCTTAAGCAGAATACAATTGACCTATACAGGAAGGCCTATTCATGATATATTATTATATGCCAAAAACAGGTACCAAATAATGGGTTATGAATAAGTGATATATGACTTTATAAGTCATATATAAATATAGTATAAGTCACATGATTCATGTATTTATAAGTATTACATATTGATAATTATACATGCATATAATATAGGTACACATACTAAATATACAAATAGAAATGTTTACATGAGGACTTACACATGAATATAATTTTATGGAAGATACATAAAAAAACAAAAATGATTGCTTTTGGAAGGTGAATTGGCTGCCCATAATTAGACTTCAACTTTTACTCTATGTTTGAAATTATTTTTTTCACTCCATTCAAAATATTAATGCTTTTTTTTTCCCAAAAAAATTGACTTTCACTAACTTCTCCCAATGAATCTACTGTTGTTTATCTTATCTGTGAAAACCCCAAGCAGAATTTCCATTCCTAATACTGTCCATGTGTGAATGGACCATTGGGCTTTTTTCAGATCACCATATTTACATGCATGGGCCACTTTGTCGAAAATGATGCTAGCTGATTAAGAGAGTTTGTGAAAAAGTACCCACTGTGATTGAAACACTCATTTAATACATTTTAAGTGCCTGAAATGCTCAGCTTCCTTGATTGGTGTTGATTGTTTGCATTTGATTTATTTCCTCAGTATCAGTATTCATTAAATTACTTAATGTAATGGCCACCCTGTAGCTACAGCCTATCTAACTCCCTGTCTTTGGGTGCATTCTAATTCCCCGGCTGCTCTCTTCAGAAGCAAGGAGTGTAGGTTTTACCATTGAAGAGCTCTGCGTTGCTCCTAGAAGTTACTTACAAGGAAAATTATCTTTCAGAAAGATCCAGTCATGTCTGATTTTTTTTTTTTTTTTTTTTTTTTGCTATTTATAGCTTCTGTTCTTGGCAGCTGTCTTATTATTTTTGACAATTTATTAACTACCATGGGCACACTTGTAAAGTGATGTTCAATGCTCACCACAGTATGTTTGATCTTCCGTGTTTAAAAGTCTGCCACCCATGTGGACAGCAAGACTTGTGCCAGCAATATTCCAGCAGTCCGTAAGCTAAATTCACTTTAAAAAAAAAAAATGGATGTGGCTTCATTAGACATCCCAGTAGTACCCAGTCTGAATGGAGATTTCCTTAGTTTGTTTATTTCCTTTTATCTGTCCCAGTGGAGGTGGGGTACTGGGATTTCTCTTTATTAATTGTTTGTATTTAAAGGCTATTGAGGGATCCCTGGGTGGTGCAGCGGTTTGGCGCCTGCCTTTGGCCCAGGGCGCGATCCTGGAGACCCGGGATCGAATCCCACATCAGGCTCCCGGTGCATGGAGCCTGCTTCTCCCTCCGCCTGTGTCTCTGCCTCTCTCTCTCTCTCTGTGACTATCATAAAAAAAAAAAAAAAAAAAAAAAAATCTTAAAGGCTATTGAGATTTGCTTTTGTTTCCCCAGAGGACAAATAGAATGGTATGAAAGGTGTCATGTGCATATTTACATCAATAAGCTTCACTGTGAAATGGGAAGTATTGATCACAAGAGCTGGTCAGAAGGAGCATTTATTGTACTGGAGGGAAAAGCACCAGGTTGAGTTGAAGTAAAAGAATGTGTGAAGTCACTGAGTACAATGACCACATAGAGGTCACTGGGATCTTACGGTACAAAAGTAAAATGAGAAAGGAGAAAATGCACACTGTTTGCATGTTTCTGACTGTGAAACTCAGGTAATCAAGAAAGAGAGTTTTTGATCAATTGAATAAAAAGGCCCAAATAAGACTGAGCAGTATGTATCCTGAACCTTGATGCCATGAAAATGGAAACCCCTCCCTACTGCAGTGGGATTGTTTTAGGGGAGGAAAATCACAACAAATAAAGTCAACAGCAATTAAGGGCAGCTTCAGGTGGTCTAGCTAAGTTTACCTTGGGGGAATGGGGAGGGTGAAGTTTTAGTAGAAGTTTGTACCCCAAAGTATGAGATCGTGGAATGTTTGAAAGGTGTGCCAAAGGGTGGGTTCAAGCCTTCATGTTTAAGTGAGGGTCTAGAGTGACATGAGGCAAGAAGAGGGAAATTCACTCAAATGTCCTGCATGAAGTGACTTGGAGCTCAGATGTTTCTCCCAACCCCTGTTACAGGCTGAAGACCAAGCAGAAGTGGGAGCCAATGGTTCTTTTATTTTCCTTTTATTTTCTGTTTTTATTTAAATTCCAGTTTACATACAGTGTAATATTAGTTTTAGGTATACAATATAGTGACTCAACACTTACATTGGACACAAGTGCTCATCACAAAAAGTGTACTCCTTAATCCCCATCACCTGTTTAACCTATCTCCTACCTACCTCCTACCACATAAGCATCAGTTTGTTCTCTATAGTTGAGTCTGTCTTTTGGTTTGTCTCTATTTTTTTTCATTTATTTATCTATGTTGTTTCTTAAATTCTACACGAGTAAAATCATATGTCATTTGTCTTTCTCTGACTTTTTCCACTTAGCATAACACTCTCTAGCTCCATCTACATCATTGAAAATGGCAAGATTTCTTTCTCTTTTATGGCTGAGTAATATTCCAGTGTGTGTGTGTGTGTGTGTGTGTGTGTGTGTGTGTGTACCACATCTCTTTTTTCTACTCATCAGTGTCATCCATGGGCATTTGGAGAATCAATGGCTCTTTCAAGATAAGCTATAGGAGTATCTCAAAAGGCTGAGAGACAATTAGTGTCCATATAGACAGCCAAATGACAAAGTTTTATTACAAGTAGAAAAATGTTTATCATTCAAATTCACAGAAAAAAAATTTGTAAGAGTCTGGAAGAAGAGTTGTTAATTCTTAACAGGTGAACTCCATAAATCGTTCTGTCATGTGACAGACATTCAATGTAAATCTTTCACTAATATGATAGGCATTTACTGAGTGTATACTCTCTCTAAGGCACTGTGGGGTCCACAGAAATTACCCTGATACAGACTTTAAGAAGGATCTTAAGTTAACTAGGGAGGATTGAAGATTGAAGCAAAATACAAGGTGAGCATTATTTAGTAAACTAGAGGGTTATTCATTCATTCACATGATTAATTCATTCATTTCAATCCACAAATACATAATATTGGGTTGAAAATACTATACTCTCATATGGCTGAGTGTGAATAGAGGATGGAGTCTAAGATAAGCTTTATTTAGGGGTGCCTGGGTGGTTCAGCATCCAACTCTTGATTTCAGGGCCATAAGATCAAGCTTCTCATGGAGCTTGCATGAGATTCTTTCTCTCTGTGTACCTCCCTCTCTAAAAAAATTAAAACTTTAATAAAAAATAAGCTTTATTTACATCAGAGGTTCTCACCCCCAATTGCATACTAGAATCACCTACCTGGGGAACTTTTGAAAAATAAGGATGTCTGAGCATAAAACTCCTGGGATTCTACTTTAATTGGTGTAGAGTGGGGCCAAGTTTTGACAGTTTTTAAAACTCTCCCCACTTGATTCTAATTTGAAGTCAGGGATGAGAACCTCTAATATATACTTAGAAACACTTGATGTGAGTCTTGAAAGCTATGGATAAAAATTGGAAATATGGAGAAATCAAAACAAAGCTCAGTAAAATCTTTGCTTTTATCTTCTGGCGATTTTCACTATGCCGGAAAGCATCCTGTGAGGTAAGTCACTATTTAAATTCTCCAACATCAGAAAGGAAGGCAATTAACATCTAGTGAAATGTGCTGCTAGGTACTTGTAATATAATGTGGGTTCCTGGATTAAGAGCAAACCAGGAGAGGGAGCTTCAAAAGGGATAAATTTAGTTTCCAAGAAAGTTAAAACCTTCATTTTAAGATGCCTTGCCATACATATACTACAACTGAAGTTTGGTATAGACCTAATGTCATCACTGTGAGGGCAATATTTGGATGCCTTCTAAGTGTCAGACACTTTACAGATATTTCTAATTCCCAATAACCCTAGAGGGCAAGTATTTTTATTCTGGGTTTACAACTGATAAAAATGGGCTAGCTAATATTGTAACTAGATGGGTCAGGCCAGGCCAAATAAGGACTCAGCATTGCCCATGCTCTTTTTCACCAATATCTTTCATGATGGTGGGGGAAGTAGGGTGCACTTCCATCTCCTAACACCAACATTTCATGCATTATGACTCTCAAAACAATACCCTTCTGTGTTGATGAGATAATAAAGACAGAATAGTTAACAAAATCTACAGGAATATGTACTTATAATAAAAACACTCTTGCCATTAAGATTTTTAATGACTGCCATTGTTATGGGTCAAACAGAATGAAAGTAAATATAAAGCATGGGTTAGACATTTCATGTTGTTGAGGAATTCTCTGGATAAGTCATTGTGCATTTATAACACTGGACCCCCTGCATTTGTTCAGAGATAAAACAGAATGCTTTGGATGCCCCCATTACTCAGTCACCCAGGTAAAACCCAATTACTCTCTGTATCACTTAGGAAATAGAAGCTACCAATCCCACAATTCCATCCCATTTCTCTGGTCCTTCTCTTGATGCCTTTACCCAGATCCCCACTGTCCCTAATCTGTTGGCTCAGAAGTATTTTTGAATGTTACTATTTATAAGACAAAGTGCTAAGTGAAAGGAGAGGATATGTAACCAGTCGGTAAAAATTACACTTGCCCTCAAGAAGCCTACAATTTTGCAGGAATGGTAGATGAACAAAGAACCATATAAACAAACATATGATAACTGAGATCAATTCTAGGAAGGAGAGTGACCTGGTATCGTGGTAGGTAGCAGACAGGAGGGAAAAGGAGCTTCCCCAAAGAAGTGATACTGAGCAGGAATGAGGGGCAGTAAATAGTGTTGAATCAGGCTTAAGTAAGTTTATGGTGAAGTAAGTTTATGGCAATGAAAGGTTCTAGAAAAGTTCTATGAGAGCAAACAACATGGAGTGGGTGAAAACAGGAAAAAGAGACAGAAATGAAGGTCAAGGTGGTGATGAGGTGGGTGCCCAGGAAATCTTGCAAGGCCATGCTGGTCATATAAGGAATTCTGTCTCCTGCTTGAAAGCAATGCAAACACCTCATCCCTGAGGGGTCTCATATCGGGTGACATGATTATTCTGGTAGCACTGTGGAGGATGTGGGACAAGTGGGAGCAGGCATTCATCAGGCGCTCACCATAATCCTCTGCACAAAGGAAGAGGGTGTTTTGGCCAGGGGAGGTGCCAACCATGGAAGTGAGGGAAATCAATAGAAAAAAGGGTTTACCTCAGTATTTCTTTTCTCTTCCCTCTGGCTTTGGCCTTCACCTACTTACCCTCTAAGCTGTGACTACAAAGGCCTTTCTTAAACACCACTGATATCAGGTAAACTCAGTATGAAATCCAGACTCAATCATGATACATGACATACTTTGTCACTGGGCCCACATTTCATCTCTTTCTATCTTCCCCCTTCTCTCCCGCCTCGGTAAACTATGTGCATTTCCCTGGTAAATCTCTATCAGCATCCCACATATGCTAAGCAGGCTATATTGAATTCAGTGAGAATGGCACCCCTTGGGCTTGTGCAGCATGATTACCCTGACCATATTGAGATTTTCCAAAGCCTGATTCCCTGGAAAGGACATCGATACTGTCCTCAACTCAGAAGAGTTGTGGGTGTCAAATATCCAAGAGTCCAGGCCCATAATTAGTACTGCTTATGTCTAATAGGTTGATCCCAAATATTCCAGGGAAGCAAGTTTGACCAAGACCCCACAGTTACTGCATTAATAAACTGTTTGAGAAAAGGAGACAGACCAGGATTGAGGGAAACACAGAAATACACAAGCACACAGACACACAGCAGAGCATGACCCTCCAATGTGTTTTAACTTAAGGACTCTGATCTACCTCCTTTGTTCTAGTTTCTAAAGCTAGGACCATAGGTATGGACACCTATATGACAAGGGAGCCAATCTCAAAGGTAAGATAGGGATGCTTTGAAAGTGGCTACTTAAGAGGCAAGGCGGGGGGAAAACGATCATACAGGTCAGAGTTTTATGAAGATAAAATCTACTTGTAAAATCACCAGTATCGCCAAAGAGTTATCATATTGGGAAAAAATTGCTGAAACATTCTACTTCCATTCAGTCCCATTATTCAAAAGAACATGCATTTTATAACCCAGGGAAGCCCTCCATTCAGCTGAGAATTAGCCCTTGTCCCCAAGAGCCCTAATTCCATAAATAGACTTTAAGCATTCCACATAGTGACATGGTGCAGAGATGGGGTCCCTCCTGGCGTGACGTTCCATCCGGCCGCGACTCACACCACATTCTCCTCTCCTTAGGAAGCAAACCGCTTCTCTGATGTTTCCCCACTGTGTCCAATTATGCTGCTGCCCTTGCAAAATGAGCACTTAAGCATTCAGTACATTTTTAAGGAAATGGATCAGCATGATTATTCTGGGAAACACAAAGCTCATGGAGGAACAGGGCAAAATTATGAATTTCAGGAAATACTGGTCTTTGTATATTAATCACATTAATAATATTACAAATGAGAGAAATACAAATCCACTTCCCTCCCGTGCACAATTTGCTGTGTTTGAACCCTTTGATGCAAGTGTGTAGAGCACTGTTTTGATTTATTTAGCCCCCTCCTCGATTGTTTTCAATTACTGCTGCCTTTTTAACTATCAGAACAAAATAACTGGAAAGCTACAAAATTTTCCCAATTAGCTAAAAGCCATAGAAAACACTGTGATGGAAAACCGAAGGTTCATCAGAAAACGGCACATACACAACACTACTTCCTAATTCCATGGCAGACATCCCTAATCTATTACAGAATTCTTGCCCACAGAGATCATAAAGGGCCTCAAACTCCTCTTCCCACGGAGCACTTACCCACCAGTCGCAACTGACGTCACTGTGACCTAAGTCAGCTTACTCTTTTTACAAATGAGGCAACTAAATTCTGGTAAGGCAGAATGCCCTTGCCAAGGACACGCTGGGAATTAGGGTCAAAGCCAAGATGACAAGACAAATCTTACTCCCCATCTGCTGCTCTTACATTCCACCTACAATGGCCACCCCTCCTTATCTTTACAGAGCAGCTGGGTGGAATTCCTTCCATGATCATGAGATTCTTTAGGTAACATTTAAAGAGAGAAGAACTACAGGGGAGTCTCATCACTGAGTATGAACATGGAAACCTGCGCTTATAAGTTTCATTTTTGCACATTTACCTTAGGCTTGCACTAAACACCGCATTTACTGTTTGCAGAAACACACACAGACACACACCTGCTTCCCCTTTTTTGTATGGAGATATTCTTCTCAACATTCAGATGTCAGCTTCATTATCACCTTTCCAAAATCTCTCACCAGGCCAACTTATCTAAATACACCCTCCTCTAATTAGTTTCTATCTTAATGCTCTATTTCATGCCTAACATGTACCACAAGTGGTAATTGGTATAAGTGTTTACTGGCTCAAGACTTCTTCTCCAAGATTACATGCCCCCAAATGTCAAAGGACCACATGTGCTTATTCTCGACCAACATCTAGCACTGCTTGGGTAGAGGTCAGCACACAATCAAGTAAGTGAGTGAATTTTAAATACCACACTTTCTTTTTTTTTTTTTTTTAATACCACACTTTCTAAGAGTATCTTGACTTTGTGTTTTTATTCTACCTCTTTGTTCTCTGCACATCCACAACTAGGGACGTCCTTGGGTATTACCTGCCAAAGGTCACAACTCAGGTGTGCAGTCTTTCCTTAAGGTGTCACATGAGACATTTGCTCAGTCAAGCACAAAAAGGTTTCCTTGGATTGTTAGGAGTTAGAGAAATGGAGATTCTGACCTCAGCTCTGTTAAGCCTGCCTGTGCTTCCTCCCACTTCCTCCAGCCAGCGTCTCCTAGTCCAAATTGTTGACCTATGGAATTGCGAGCTGAGTTAATGGCTGTTTTAAGCCTCT
Organism: Vulpes vulpes; assembly: GCF_048418805.1. Classification (NCBI taxonomy): domain Eukaryota; kingdom Metazoa; phylum Chordata; class Mammalia; order Carnivora; family Canidae; genus Vulpes; species Vulpes vulpes. The sequence continues at coordinate 110,368,688 of NC_132782.1, forward strand.
AGGTTTTGGGGAAATTCAATGTAGCAAATGCTAACTGATACACTAGTAGGTTAAGTGCAACGGTTCAAAAATATTGGCCCGAGCTACAGTTCTGAGCCTCCATCCAAATGACAGTGCAATCAGAGGCATGTCCACTTAAGCCTCAATTCCTTCATATGAAAAATGGAGATAATTAAGGTATTTTCTTGACAATATTATAATTATTAAATGTATTAATATGCATAAAGTATCAGGTACACAGTGAGTGTTCAATAGATATTAGTGGTTATTGTTATTTTTAAAGAGCTAAAAAGACTCATTCCAATCACTAATTTCTTGAGTTCTCCCTCTCTTCTATCCTCCCAGCATCTTGTTTTTGCAAAGGGAATAGCTGTTTGCATGCTGCCATAAAGTCTTTTACAAAAAAGATAGGGTAAAAACATGTTTATTATTATCTACAATTTCCTCTTATTATTTTCATCATATAAGTATAATCTTGATTTAAAAGGAAATTTATAGTTGAGTACACACTGGATAAAGGGGAATTTTTTTGTTGTACTGAATTACAAAAGGAAAATCAAGTCTTTCATTTTTCTTTAAAATAAGGGATTTAGATCACATTCATAAGAATAAATAGTACTCCAAAAATGTGCAATACACTACATGCCATGTTCAAATCAAAGATAAGTTTCCACTCTTAATTTTAAACACTGTCAAGTTCAAAATGTATATATTCTATTTTTAAAACCATTCACTTTTCAATAGTGGAAGGATGGTTTCCCATCAGAAGAATTACAAGTAAAGGATATCTGTTTTGTTTTGTTTTTTTCTTTTTTTTCCTAAAGTCTTGAAAATCTGGAAGGAAACCAATATTTACATTCGGGTTTGTATTTTGCATTAAATTCATATACATACTAAATTTCTTCTGGCTCCTCTATGATAGTACTATTAGCTCATGCTCCCTTTTCCTACATACATAAAAAGCAAATAACAACTTATCTCTTTTTATGAGCTGCTCATAAAGCAAAATCCATTCTTGTGTGCGTAATTTAACTCTTACACATCAGAATGAGCTGTTCCCATTTCTGTCTCAAAACACGCGGAGCAAAAGGTAGGGTAGAAATAGCAAGACAATATACAAGGGGAAAGACAAGTAAAGTCTCTGAAGGGTGAATGCCAGGAAAGATATAGTCTGTGTCTCATGCACATAGTAAGCGGTTGGGAATCACAGGAGAGCACAGAGACCATCCAAAGTAGTGTCTTTTCCTTGGAGAAAGAGCTTAGCTTTTGATTTTTGTTCTTTTATAATAGCTAAGGCAACTCTGTGAGCTTTACAAATGGCCTTTCAGGCTGCAGAATGACACTGTGTTCTCTAGGGGTAAAAGGTAGGGAGATGTCATTTATCTTAACTACCTCTCAGAGGTTGACACTCCAGCACAACATGGCCTGTCAATACGATGGGCCAAGGAGGCATCTATTCTGCATGTCACAGCCACCCACTGCCCTCAAAGAACTTTGGGGCACAGGATGTAGACATCATTTAAAATAAATGCCAATCACTCTTTTCCTTGTGCCTCTACTTTTATTAAATAGACAGTCCAAAATGTTTGTGCATATGTGTGAGAAATAAGTCAGCTGAGGATTGCTATCATTGGTAACCACAGAGCCATTTTGTCTCATGAAACAGAAGTTTGGAAGTGAGCACTAAGCAGCCAATCTAGAATTGATTCTTCAATCTTCCTGTTTCCTTACTCACAAAGGCTTCCTGATTCATGGTCATAAGATGGCTGCTCCATTTTCTGACTAGAATACCCCTTCCAAGCTAAAAGAAACATGAAGGGGGAAGAGCAAATGGCAAAAAGGAACGTGTAAGCTAAATCCTGGGATCCCCAGAATCCCGGGTCTGCAGGTGTTACTTCTATGTCACTGGTTCCATGGCCAGCCCCAGTTGCAAGAAATCCTGGGAAATTGAGGTTTGTGGCTGTGGTATTGTTTTAAATGAAAACATTATCATACCTAACAAAGAGAGAAAAATGGAGAATGGGCATGGGCTAGAACAGCATAATTCTGGTATAGAGTACTTGAGTATAGTACTATACTATAGTACTTGAGAACTTGTTAAAAATTCAAATTCTTGGGCTCCATTCAGACTCACTGAGTCAAAAATTCTGGGAGCCTCCAGGCAATTCTGACTGACACTCAAGTTTGAAGAGAGCTAGTGTCAAAAACTGGGTGTGTCTGCAACAGAAAGGTACCTGAAAGAAAAAAAAAAAAAACAGAAAGGAACGTGAGACAGTAATGACTTATTATTATTTTATCTGTTAAAATCTCATAAGGAATATGTTATCATCCCAATTTTAAAGATAAAAAAAGGGACGGTCAAAGTCCATAGCTGGCAGTGAACAGAAAACGGCAACTTTTAACTTCACACAAAAAACGCTCTTTGAGGCCAATGCTGTCAGTGAGTGATTCTTTGGATTTTTATACTATCTGTGTTGATGAAAAACCCAATTCACAGGACATGCTTCAGAGCATCTCTGCTCTTAAATTCTAGTAGCACTTCAACATATAGCCTCGGGCAATGCATGACCATTCTGAACCTCAGTCTCACTGTCTGTTTAGTGGGAACTCCTCTGCAGCTTCACTCTACATTACTGACAATCTTTTTGAAACATTAATTTACAAGAAGAATTTTGTGTTGTTTGGAAAGGAGTTACAGGAATTTAGGTCATATTTTTAACATTCTTAGAATAATGATCACCCAATGATTTTAAGAAATCTAAAAAAAAGATTGCCTTAAGGTCCCAAACGGTTAATTACTCCATTCAATAGGAGAAAAAAAAAAAAGTCTAAATGTTTCAGTTAAGTCCACAAAGCCCTTTGCATTAAATCACAAAACTAACTTTTTTTAGAAATGTGGTACACTGGATTCACACTTCGGCAATGCCTCCTGGGCTAATAGGAACTTTTGCTTTCTGACATTATCCATTTTGTTAAAGCTGGTTATGATTCCCCACACATTACTTGAAAACCAATTTCATTCAAGACAAAAGAGTGTGAGCGGGGTATTACATTTTATGCCTAAATTATGCAAATTTGGTGGAGTTATATTGTATTGTGAGCAATTCCCTTTCTTCCAGTTTTCATTGTAGCATGAGTTAAAGTAAATTTCACTATCCTCATTTGCAAAAGGTGAATACTTTCTATTTTAAACCCTGGAGGAAAGGATTGACTTTTAATGAGTAGTTATCTAATATAAAAATCTCTTACATATATTACTGACATCATCCCAAAGTATTAAATGTACATTCCAGATAGGGTTGATCTTGATTCAATTAATCCTTGGAGAAAGGGCTTCGAAACCAAGCTCTATGTGTTCCAAAGACAAACCAGGAGGTGAGACAGAGGATGTAGAAATATTTTTTAGAAGATTGTATCCAATGCTTTGCTGTTGAACATCAAACTCTGGAGCTTTTGATGCAAGCTTTCAGAACAAGGACACTTTTTTTTGTTTGTTTAAATAACACTTTCTTAGTTCAGTAGTAGGTGATGAGTTTGTAGCTATTAACTCTTCATTTTGAAAATCACCTTCAAACTCTTCCACTGTTCCCTTCTTCTCATACAGCTTATCACTACCCAGAAGAGAAGAGGCATTTGGAAGAGACTAGGGACAAGCTAACATTCTAGGAATAGGAGACTCTTGACCACTTTTGACCATCTAACCAATTCTGTCTTCATCTTCATGCACATTCAATTAGACTGACCTCCACATCTTTTTTTTGGATAAATGGCGTACGTGAAATAGCAATAAGTGGGCTCGCAGGTGAATCAGTTAATAATTCTTTGAGGTGGAAGCAATATCAACTACAGTGGCCTTTAAAAATTGGATTTTATTTTCTTACTTAACAAGTTTACACCTTACCACTCCAAATATGGTCTGTGGTCTCAGGCATCAGCACTGCCTGAGATTTTATCAGAAACATGAATTCTTGCATCCCACCTTAGACCTACTGAACCAGAATCTCAGGGATGGGGGCCCAGAAATTTGTGTTTTTAAAAAACCCTTCAGATGATGTTTCTGGGTGCTAAAGTTGGAGATCCAGGGGAAAGTGGAGCTTGTGCAGAGCTGATCAATACTATGGTTCTCCTCACCTTCTTCTCATGATCAGTTGTGGTTGCCACAGCTCCAGGCATCATTTGTATGCTCCCAGCAGGGAGAAAAGGGGAAAAGAACAGGCTTGCTTAATCCTTTTTATTATGCTTTTGTCTCAAGGAAGATTAAAAAACATTTAGAACAGAAAAATAACGAATTTTCAGCCTTTATAATGAGAGACAGCAAAGTAGAAGAAGGTTGGAAATAATTTCTTATAAATGAGATGGAAAACTGTTAAGATGAACTTGGGAGCATTATTTTATAGCACTCACATTGACATTTTAAAAAATAAATATCTCCCTACTCCAAAACATTCATTCCCATTAGGGTAAACATTTGGTTTTCTGTTTGGAAACACATCTTGCTAGATATAAATATGTCTTACATTAGCCCTTGCCTTTTCCTATATGCCATTTTACCTTTTAAGTTTGGTACCAGGTGCATAAATTACTTATTAGAAAATGAAAAGAAGGAATATAAAGAAAGAAGGATCACAATTTCCCTTATTATAGAAAATAAGGAAAGTAAATCAATTCCCTTTTATTGATTTAAAATCATATTAGTGAATAACAAATTTTTTGGATGATGCATTAGAACTCTGACTAATATTGAGGTTATACAATATAATCTTTGAAAACACATGCGTGTTATTTTGTTTAATGCCTACTAGAACTTTTAGTCATGGCTCTCTAAGTGTTATCTGGGCAGCTGAACTGTTAAAACACAAGGCAGATCTCTATTAGCAAAATGTCCCCAGAGATTACATTTATAAAAATAACCAACCTCATTGGTAATCAGAGAAATTTAAATTAAACAGCAGTGATACAGTTCCTATTAGCAAAATGTTAAAGTAATTACAATACCCAAGATTGGTAGGGATGTAGAAAAACTAGCATTTCTATCCATGTCTGGTAGCTACATAAATTGGTATGACCCTTTTGAAAATCAAGTTGGAAATATATATCAAGTGCCATATAAAATCTTCCTTTTTCCCTGATGCTGTAATTGCATTTCTGGGAGCCTGGCCTAAAGAAATAATCTTAAATAGGGAAAATGAAGCCTATTGGAACATTATTTAGAATAAAAAAGGTAAAACTTAATTCTCCCTAACAGAATGACAAATATTCTATAATTTTACGCACACACACACACACACACACTCAATGAAGTATTTGATAGCTATTTAAAATTGTAGTTATAGAAACTAGATTACTAGACACCTATGGGACAATGTTTCATTTCTTAAAAAAATCAAAAGTCCATGTTTATTATAATCAAAGCTACATAAATTACAGATTACATGGCAGTGAATGTACCACAAACTTAATGCTGATTGTGTTATGATGAATGTTTTTATTTTCTTCATAATTTTCCATTACAGGATTAGTAACAGTGTTATCTTACTTTTTTAATGAAAAATGCATTTATAATAAAAACACTGCAAACATTTGAATCTCTTGGAAGAAATAGCTCCTTAAACATAGTTTATGACTATAATAAAACAGTCTTTTCAGAATTTTGATTGCATTTTGGTTAACCAAAAGATCTCACTGATTGAGAGGGATAATATTAACATGAATTACAAACTATCAAAGAATCACAAGTCAGTATAATCTGACTGATAGACTCTAAGAGAAAAACGAGCTAAGTCCTTGTTTTGTCTCTACCATTCCTCTGACATCAGCGGAGTTTTCTAACCCAGTAGATCTGTGTTAACTGACTCTTTAAGAACAACAAAACAGCACTAATATCTATTAGGAGCAGATGGTGGGAAGAGGCAAAATTCCATTTCTCACAATGATATTTTTTTAAGATTTTATTTATTTATTCATGAGAGACAACAGAAAGAGAGAGAGGCAGAGACACAGGCAGAGAGAGAAGCAGACTCCATGCAGGGAGCCCGACGCGGGACTCGATACCGGGACTCGATCCCGGGACTCCAGGACCATGCCCCAGGCCAAAGGTAGATGCTCAACCACTGAGCCCCTCAGGGATCCCCCTCTCACAATGATTCTTTTAGTCACATAAAGACAAGAGATGAAAGTGCTCATCAACTTGCAACAATTAATTAGTATTTCAAGAAAGTAAAATAAATGTATATATTGTATGTGTTGTATGTGTGGAGAGACAATAGGGACAGATGATAGATATATAGATAAATACATTTATATGTATACACACAGAGCTGTAGATAGCTGACAGACAGATGATTGATACATACATGTAAATACTGAATACTTATTATATGTTCAGGTTTTGTGCTAAGAGTTTCTATGCATTATCTCCATTGATTCTTTATAAGGATTAATTTATCTCCATTGTATAGATAAAGAAATAGAGGGGCTAAGTAAATTGTCCAATATCACTCTACAATTTAATTCCCATTTGAAGAGAGCATCACCCAATCAACAGAACACAAAGCCCAGCCTTGACCAATGCATATTTTTTAAAGAAAAAGCCAGGGCAGCCCAGGGGGCTCAGCGGTTTAGCGCAGCCTTAGGCCCAGGGCCTGATACTGGAGTCCTGGGATCGAGTCCCACATCGGGCTCCCTGCAGGGAGCCTGTTTCTCCCTCTGCCTGTGCTTCTGCCTCTGTGTGTGTGTGTGTGTGTGTGTGTGTGTGTGTGTGTGTGTGTGTCATGAATAAATAAATAAAATCTTTGGAAAAAAGAAAAAGCAGCAAAGACTGGTGCTGGGCATACCAAAATCATCAACTACCAATTGTGGTTTTTACTTTTAACATATCATTTTTAGTATCCCCTCTCAGTGACTCAGTAACACAGCACAAATGTATATCTGGTCTACAGATGTGGTCCTTCAGTTATCAAATAGCTGTGTAGCACACCTCAACTTTGACATATATATAACTGACCTTTGTGCCTTTGTGTCAAAAAACTACAATTAATATCCCATTTGTGTTTGCACTTAAGGAGAAAAAGTATAATTAGGATTTTTTTTCTATTTGCCTCAACTAGTTCCATTTGGGATTTACTAATAAGCTTAACGGAGATTCTGGCTTTGGAATTAGTAGATGAACCATCTGAAGAAGGATCTTGGAAACCCATAGAAGTGTCAAGGGATGGTATTATTTAATTCTATTGACACAAATTATCCATTTGTGTCACGATATCCTGTATGTTGAGAACTAGATGTAGCAAAAGTAGATTTTCTTCTTATTAAACACAAACCAAGACAGCTAGCTAATTCTATTCATACACTTATCTCAGTGAATGACTCTAGAATTCACCTGGCATGCTGAAGAGGAAGAGACGGGTATTTTTAAATATTCTATTGAAAATGCTTGTGGGTTCAACAAAGAAACTGATAAAAAAAAAATAATATATACTGAACCCAAACTAACAGCATTCAAGGGAAGGACACATTCTTTCAAAATTCCTTTTGGCAAGGATTATATAACTTTTCTTTCTTACATACAACCATTCAACGTATTGGTCAGGTGTCTATGTAATACTAAAGTACAGAGAGGAGAAAGATAGTTCATGCCCTCAAAGAGACAAGAAAGTGACGCAGATATTGCTAACGTGCTGCATGAAGTGCCATGACACGGGTGTGCCCAGAGCCCACACATGCACGGCCAGCTTGTGGTGAGAAAGGGATGGGGAGGACAGTCAAATTGCAAATCAATTCCTTCCTCTCCCCATTATTTCCCTGGTATTCCCCTCATAAGGTCTAATCCTAAGAGTGTCCTGTTAATATTGAAATATTTTATTATCACATTTTCTCAGTTGTAAGAGAGCACAGGGACTGTATGAGACATCAACTTATAAAAGCTTTCCCCATTTAAAAAGAGTTAAAATGTGAAAATGCCTGCATGTTCAAATAAAGGAAATATGATAGTAGTGTTCAGACTGCTTTGGCAACATTTCTGTTCTCCAATATGCCTCTGAAAGTGGGACATTCAATAAAATAACACTTGTTTCTAGATTCAGACAAATTCTATTAAAAAAAAAGAATCTCCCAAATGAATAGACACAATGTTACCCTCATACACAGAGGTGAACATGACTGAAGCAAAGAGACGTTTTTAGCTAACCATTAATCCAGCAAAGCTTTGTGTTAAGATGTGGATATGTCAGAACAGGTTACCTCAAGAGGGCTTTCTTTTGAACTTGAACTGCCAAAATTCCAAGCAGACACCAAAGGGCTTCAGTTTAAGTGGGCAAAAGGTGAATAGTCAGAAGGAAAGTAGAAAGAACAGAAGACCAGACTGGTTATCAAAGAAGAGCTTCCAAAGGGAGGGGGGGAAAGTGAAATAGGGAAAGTTTTCAGAAGGTCAATATTCAAGTAAAGCCATATTTAAAAATATAAATCATTCAGAGGCATAGATATGGGAAAAAGAAAGAATTGCTTTTCAGATTTCAAGCATACTAGGTAAAGAAGATAAAGAGGCACAAACAAAAGTTGGATCAGAGACTGTAACCAGAGATGAGTATCTGTCTATGCTAGAATAAGAGAAAATAAAATTCCAGTTACCATTTGAATGTGTCAGATACTCGGCTTCTGCTCACTCTAGAGTTTGAAACTGTAGCTCATCAACATCTCCAGCAGAGGCTAATCAGGAGAAAAGAGTAAGCCAAATAAAGCAGGTAGTTGTTTTGATTGCTGCAGCAGCTCAAATGAAGAGATGGTGCAAACAAGGTTGGAGAACACTGGAGCTACCAAACCGAATCTATTCTTTCAACCACTATGGTCACTTGTGCCTATTTCTTTCCAGGGAACCACAGAGGAGGTCCAAATATATGATCCATGTCATCTCTGCCTTCTAGATGCTTAAAATATTGATGCTTTTGATCTTTAAATTTGAGAACTGTCTCCGCATTTTACTCTGCTATGATCATCTTATGGATCCCGTCAATGGGTATCATAGCAAGTAGATTCAGATCTTGAGTTATAAACACAGCCAACTGGTTGGAATACTTGGGGAGCCCTTTCTATGCAGTTGAATGGGGTGGAATACTTGGTTTCAAAGAGCTTGTGAGCACCGGGGGGATGAGATTCACCCACACAATCATTGTAAGATCAACAATCCTAAGGAGGGAAGGACAAAAGTACACTAAGAAAATCTAAAGGTGGAAAAAAAAATCCCTTCTGCCTAAGGATGAGAACAAGACTTCATGGAGGAGAAGCATCTTTAAAGAAAGAAGGAAATGGAATGTTTTCAATTGCTATGTTTATAATTGCTAGCCTCAAAAGAGAAGTTTCATGTGTGGGAGTTAGGGGAAAGCACATGGTCAAGTAAATAAATGTAGGAAAGGATGCACTCTATCACTACCATTTAATCTCAATCGTCTACCACTCTCTCTCATCCTTGGAGATTCCTAACACACACTGGTATATTAAAGGTCCTGAGGACCTTTAGACTCCCAGAGACAGGGGTGGTGGGTAAGGGAAAGAAAAACAGGAGACAGACTGAGAATGGCACATAATGTCTCAGTGATGAGAAGGAGCTTGGCCCATTTGAGGAACTAAAAATGACCATGTTCCTGAAGTACAAGAAGCAAGTTTGGCAGTGCATGGTGAAGAAGTCTGAGAGATGGATGGGACATCTGCTTCAAGCAGGATTCTCAACCAGGGGTGATTTTGCTTCCCAGGGGCATCTGACAATATCTAGAGACATTTTGGTTGTCACAACCAGAATAGGTGCTATTGGCATCTAGTGGATAGAAAGCAGAGATACAGCTAAGTATCCTATAATACACAGGACAGCCTTTCCCCTTCTTCCCCCCACCCTAACAAAGAATTATCCAGACCAATATATCAATAGTGCTGAGGTTGAGAAATTCTGGCTAAGTGAGAGATGGAATATGGTGAATGAGCCTTAGCACAAGAAAATTTAGCTCAGTTGACAAAAGGGTAAGGACAGATCAAAGTCACTGAGATTAACACCCAGACTGGTCCTTGCTACAAAGCACAGAAATACTCAAGCTGTCTGATAGCTCTACTCTTCATCAAGATGAAATAAAAGCCTAGCCCAATGGCTTTAAGGCTCATAAATGGTTTATATGTGCGTCATAAGTAAATGACAATGTTTGTGTAACTCTTCAGCAATAACTGACAACTTAGAAGCACACAGAGCACAGGGCTGGCACCATCATCACCATCAGAGGTGTTAGAATGTCAAAGCAGCAAGAGTCTACCATGGGAGTTCAAAAGCAGCATAGGAGGTTTTCCACAATGTAGGCTATACATCCCACCAGTGTTGCAGAAAAAGAGCTAAGGGAAGCCTCAGAGATCTCATTTACCCACTGAAGACGCCTATATGATAGAGGCAAAACATGAGGGCACTTTACAAGGCCACCTAGAAAAAAGTAATTTAAGGTTCAAGAAAGGGCTGATTAAGCTACCTCCCCCCAAAAAGATACATTATGTAATAAAAGAGAAAAATAAATAAATTTTTAGTATCTACATGCAAATATATAGTGATAAATAGAAATTACCATCAATGACAAGACTTACATTTTGAGGATTTTAGTTCAAAATGAGGTACATTTTGACCCATAAGAGCTAACCAAATATTTTAAAGGCTACGAGGTCATAACTCAGGGATGTCTTTAGCTGACCACAGCAGTGAATATAAAATTAGCATATTTCACTCTTAACAGGCAATGCCTTTCAGGTCTGATTCATTATGTAAAATGATTATTCTAAATAGGTGGCTCTTCAATTTTCCCATTAATAACAGGGACATTTCGTTACTATTGGCCTCTTTCTCTTGCCCTTTTTTTCAAAGTGAATATATAGTACATCTTTCTTTGGGGGAAAAATGTTTTGAAATGTGTCTTCTTTGTGGAAAGAAGATGGATTCACACATTTATAAGTGAAGACTTATAAAACCCCAATGGATTACTCCATTATCATATCAGTGAATATTTATTTTATTCATAAAACTTATTCACATACACACATATATATCCATGTAATTTTAAATACAGAGTAGTATACACCTAATACATTTTTAGAAGGTATGATATATGTTCTGGAAGATAGGAAATCTGTTCCTAGAAAGGAAATCTGCACCAATGTCAGTGTTTTTGAGAGAGAGGGAAATCGGTCTATTGCTAAAATTATTATTGTTCAAGTTTTCTGTTACTTGCAGCTGAAATCATTTCTAACAAATGCAGAAGCTCAATAACTGCTAGAATTGAGGCACTGGCAAAAAGGAAACCCTGGATTCCATGGAAACAGAACAGGGCAATTTCTCCAAGTGTGTCATTAGGCCATGTTCCCTGGAGTAAGAGTCTAGGATCTTCCTTGATCTATATAATATAAGCAGGTTGTCCAGGTGCCATATATGTCTTTTTTTGGTGTCAAAACCAAAGGGATGATCCTCCCTTCATTTGGTTTGGTCTTTCCTGTAATAGTCAATTTCTCAAATGTGGAGTTGGAATATAAGGCATCTTGAAAGAAACCAAAAAACAGGCCCTGTGTTGTCCTGAGAGAAGGCCAAACAGTTCCACTGACCCAGTCCCATGAGAGCTGTTACATAATGACAGGGTTCAGGACCCCCTGCCCCAAAATAGGGTACCTTGGCATACTGAATATTTCCAGCTGGAGGAATCTGAAAAATGGCATGTCAAGAAAGACCCTCAGACCCTCCCCTGAAGCAGGTCATCGAACTCTCTCCACTCATCAAACCTAGCATAAAAACACTCATGTTAACCATTTCTCCAGGCCTTCATTTCCTTATGAGGGTTCCCATGTCACATAAAACTTGTATTAAATAAATCTGTATGCTTTTCTCTTGTTAAGCTGTCTGTTAAAGGAGTCCCAGTTGAGAACTTAGAAGGGTAGGGCAAAGAGATATCTTTCCTCCCTTATGATACTTAACTTGAGGAATATCCAGTCTGTGCCTACATTTTTAAAAATCTAGGATTATTATGAGACCTTTGTAAAGGCTTTAACTCTGTAGCGTTTCTATCCAGAGAAAGGAAATAAAATCCTTTAAATAACGTTTTCTGTTTGTTTGTTTTGAAAAGCCAAAAGGATAGAAATACAAAGTATTCCCACCATCAATAGAAAGTGTACTGGCCCTTCTGGGTAGAGTCTAATAGGAACCTATACGGATCAACAAGAATCAGGCAAGGGAGCTAGTAAGAAACTGAATGCAGACGTTGATACCTCATGTCTATGGATTTGCTCTGCCCAACTGTAGGAAGAGGAGTTGAAACAGTCTCAGGCTGGAAGTACCTAAGACACCATCTGGTTTGCATCCTGCCTCTAGGCAACAGAATAACTAAGTCTTTCAGTGCCTGTGGCTTGCTCCTCCCTTACAATCTCAATTTCCTAGATAGTTGAGAAGATCTCCGGGGAAAAAATTGGTTTGAGGGGCACCTGTGTAGCTCAGTCAGTTAAGCATCTGCCTTAAGCTCAGGTCATGATCCCAGTGTCCCGGGTTCAACCTCCAAGGGCTCCCTGTTCAGCAGTGAGCCTGCTTCTCCCTCTCTCTCTGCCTGCCACTCCCTCCATTCCTGCTCTCTTTTTCTATCAAATGAATAAATAAAATTAAAAAAAAAAAAAAAAAGAACTAGATTGAGCCTTAGGGCAGGAAGAAGGGGGAGAACTCAGTACAGATAAATGCATCTGACCACACCTGTATGGTCAGAGTTTTCAAAGCTTTAATAATGCCTGGCTTTATCAGCAAATCACTTGCTTTGCCTTCCCCCTCATACCAGAAAGATTACATATACTAGATGAGATGGCATCAGGTTCCACTCAAACTAAGAAAACAGGCCAATTGCTCTACTTTCTGATTTTCTTAAGTTTCTCTTGAGGTAAGCAAGGGTTTCTGTTGATGCAACAGAAGCCCGCGGAGCCCATGGGAACATAATGCACACGCCCAAGTGCTAACTATGGGTGGATAGCTTGTCAATAGCACCAAATGTAGCCCATCTTCATAGGTACTTTGCACTATTTATAAAGATGCTTTTGTATTCTGTAGCAGCTTTGTGCCAACCAAATTCCCGATGAGAAGGGGAATCGCTCAGCCCGTACTTATAATGTAAATGCTAAGGCTTGTCCTATCTCCAGTTTATCCCACTCTGTGAAAGAAGAAATACTTTGTAAGCTGTCTGTACCCCTTCTCAAAAACTATGGAGAATTTTACAGTTTTATACTACAAACCTCTGCAAAATTTCCCTTCAAGGTCATAAGATAAATGGCCAAAAAAATTCAAATGCCTAAAAGGCCCAGGTGGGTCACAAAAAGGAGGAAAGTGTCTAAATTATACTAGTATATAAATGGCCTGTTGATAAACTGACACTAAGCCTTAGTGTAGGGGAAACACTATAGGGAATGTTGAGAATAGAACATGCCTCAAACAAAGGAAGCACTTTTGCCAGAGATTCCAATTTTTCAAGAAAAACCAGAAATACAGAATTTTGTTCTGTGAAAAGTCCTGATTCTTTAAAGCAGTGCCAATTAACCTGAATTTAAAAAACTGCAAGCCAAATAAAATATGCCCGCCATGCACAACTTTGTGAATATTTCCCCATGACACAACCAGTAGATAGTTGTTGACTGATTTATACCAGGCATTTTGTGAGATAAAGGGGGGAAAACTGTGTCTATAAGGAGTCCCAGGACAGGGACAGAGAAGTGGAGGTAAGCTCCAAAGAAGCAGGGACCCAGTAGATTTCACCTTCTACCAAATGTGAAGTATCTACCAAATGTCAAGTATATGTAGGCAACAAATAACGTTTGTTCAGTAAATAAATAAATGAAGACATCATTTATGTTCACCTCCACCCTAGAAGTAGCATTCTTTTTAACAATCATAATCTTTTCTTTCAAAGCAACAAATATTTATCTTCACACATACAAAAAATTAAGCAAAGCACAGGTATAAAAAAAGAAGAAAGATTTTAAATATTCCATATCTCACCATTTAGAAATATACATTAGTAGAGCAATTTTTAAAAAGTTATTAATTTTATAAAAATGGGATTACTTTGTATTGTTATATAAAATATAAGTCCATATAAAAATCACCATATATTATATTTTATTATAGATTATTTAGTTTCTATGAGTAAAAACTAAAGGAGCTATTACATTTCAGGTAAGTAAACATAAATATACATAATAGATGTTTATATCAATATAATATAAAATTATATGAATAATAAATATATTTATCCCAAGAGAGATTAATGACTATGATATCCCTCTTAAGTTAAGAAAAAAAATTATGAAGTAAACAAAAAATTCAGACTGACTTTTGAAAATTTCATCTCTACCGTCACCTTTCTATAATCTGCACATCAAATGGGAAGGGTCCTATCATCATTCAATGAGGTCACTAAATATGTGAGTATATGGCAATCTACTTCTTATGACAATGTACTGCGTTGGCCCCAGAAGTACACTTTTAGAGAGTAATTTCTCCTTGAACCACCTCTTCATCTTTAACCCTCTCTTAACAATCTCTCCCAAAAACTGGGGGGGGGGGGGGGGGGAAACCCATACAAAAAAAAAAAATCCTTGATTTTCATCATTCTAAGTCACATCTTCCTGTCAAATGGACTGCCTCCTCTCCCTAATCTTGTCATTTAGCTTCTGAATTATGCAGAGATAAATGAGTGCAGCAACCTTTTGGCTGCTAGATAATTTTATCAGCCTCATTTATGGCTTTCTATAGATTGCATTAACTGCCATTTCTTGGAGATAAAAGGAAAAGTGTGCCTTCTGCAGAATGCTCCACTGAACAGCATGAGCCTTGGAAGCCACTAAGAGCATCTGAGAGCTGAAGGAAGAAGGTGAGGATACTAAATAGTCCGTCAGAGGCAGGGTTTGTTTTGATGGGCAACCCAAGCCAGAAGCCTGGCTGGCAGGTGTGTGTGGACCCATAACTAAAATCTGTCCTGGGAAAACTTCCAAGCAACTCCAAACAGAACTTGAGGCAGGAGCTCTTTACTTTTTTTTTCTTTTTCTTTTTTAAAAGCAAACGCACCCACTAGAAAAAGTAGTTCTCTGATGACATTTCAATTAGATATTTTAAGAATTTTAGGAATTACATGTAATGCATTCAACCAATACTACATATGCACACACACACACACACACACACATATATAAACAAAAGTTCCTGTGCTTGAAAAATTCATGTTGTCCTTGAAGGGAACATCAGGGGAGGGGAGAGGAATTTATATCTGTGTAAAATATAAAATGGCAAAGGATTAAATGAATGAGAGTTGCCTACTGAAATCAGTGTCAGCCTAAAAGAAAGGCAGAAGGATAGAGGTGGTCACATGAGTGTATGTATTGGTCAAAACTCACCAAAATGCACCCCTCAAACAAGTGCATCCTATGGAATATAAACTGCACCTGAAAATGTTGCTTTTTCTTTTTGTCCTTTACTGAAAAAAGAGGAGACAGGTGAGATGTAGTGGCTTCCTGCCATTTATGTCCTCATGCACTTGCTTAAGACATCACCACAGGGGAAAACTAAATGATGAGCACAGGGGAAAGGAGGGGAAATTTTGCAACTTCTTGTGAGTCTGTATTTCAAAATCAAAAGTTGAAAAAAGTGTTGTGGCTGAAATTGGGGGAAGGTTTAGTAATGCATGCAGCATAAATATTGAGCATCTAAGACTGCCAGCTCCTGAAACACCAAGTGAAACAGATCATACCTCTGCCCCATGGAGCCTGTGATCTATCAAGGAAAGCAGATGAAGAAAAAGAATGGAAACGAGTAGGTAAATTAATTAATGGTGTATTGTAGCAAGAACAGAGAAAGAAGCAATCAAGCTGAGATGGAGAGAAACTGGGACAGAGAAGAAGGTAATAAGAAAGGACTCTTTGAGGTGATGTTTTATCGGGTTCCTAAAGGATGAGAAAGAACTGGGCTGGCAAAGAGTTAAGGAAAGAGCGCTCCTGGCAGCAGGATGGAGCTTGGCTTGCTAGTGGGACTGAAAGGAAGCCAGTGAAACGGAGTACAGAGAGCCAGGAAGAAGAGGTTGAAGTGACTTAGCAAGGAGAGGTGTGGCAAAGCAGATTTGACCCGTGACTTAAAAGAGAAAATACCAACTTTTTTTCAATTTCTTAATACTTTCAAGTGTCACCTTTAGTTTTCAAAATAAAGAAAACTGGCCACTTCCATTTTCTGTTGTCCAGATTACCCCAGACCATACTCTCAAGACATGTGAGAGAAAGCCTGTGACTCTCAGGTGAATTGGTTATAGGAGCCAAATAATCTGTTTATTCCAAGTACGTTTGCCACATTGTCAGAGACTGGTATGATTTCTCAGACACTACTTCAAAGAGAAGTGCAGACTATGTGTTAATACCCATCCCTGTCTTCTTAAACAAACCGAAACTGGTAGGCAGAAAATAAGCCTAGAAGTAATATAACCAGAGCACACTTTTACACAGAAAAAAAAAAGGAGGGAGAAAAGTGCCTATCAACAATGTGTGGTGTCAAAAGAAGCAGTATGATTGAAATATTATGGAAAGCCACTGCCTTTACTGTCAATGCCAAATCGTAACGGTAAACCAAGGGTACCTGGTACTGTTTAATTCAGAGGAACCATAAATCTGGAGCCCGCAAAAACATCTGACAACAGTTAAAGATGTTTTGTAAATGTGCATACATATTTATAAACATAGCAGCAGAAGCAGACGAATGGAATAAGTGTGCTTCCCCTAAAGTCATCTGAAAGTCAAAAAATGCCATTAATTACTTTGTCACGACAACCTTGTTCAATTTCATCTCAGGTGACTTATCAGCTTTGATACAGAACTGAAATTTTAATACCAAATTGCAACCAGCTACAGAGGCAGCATACCTTAAAACACAGAGCTTCCCTTTCTTCTAGGCAACATTAAGCTAATCTGCCCTGACAGAAGAGGACTCTTCGGAACTAGCTAGCAAGTCTCCCAAATATGAAGCAGTAACCCAAATGTCAATTACTTTTCCAGTGGTAGACAAATTGCTAGCACACTAATGCAATTTAAGCCCAATAATTAGATAACAGGACTACAGAGAGGGCCTGGTGACAGAGCTTCTGAGATAATAGAATCTAGTGTCCTACTTCTTAAATATTAACATCATTCTGTCTCAGTCAATCGGTTTATGGTAATTTAAAAAAGGGCAAAGCAAATTCCTTTTATTGCTAATAATATTGTGCTACTGCAGAGTTAGCTTTGAAGGTTAACAATCTATGGGGTCAAAACTTAATCATGTGTTATCGTGCATTTATGCATTTTCTTTCATCTCTTTCTTTTGGAATGCCCTCTTTGTGGAAGGTTAAGGGTTTATGAGAAACACACGTGTGAGCATCAACACCCCCACATGCACACACACAATGTACTGACAATAGACATCCATTGTTAAATGAGGCCATCCAACTCAATTAACAATATAAAGAAATCAATCCATTAATATTGCATACATTCTAAAATGTCTCAACTTCATCATCTTTTCTTCCCCCCATCAATGGCTCATATTTTAAGGACATTGTAGACATGCCCAACAAATTAGTCTCTAATGTCATATGTTCCTGCCGTCACTGTAATACACATAATTTTATGCTGATATTCAAATACCTCCAAAGAATATTAGTTTCAACTTCAGTAAATAGTGATTTGGTCTGTTTTGGGTGGTTGGATAGACTTTGTTATTTTTATTTTTATTTATAGATTTTTTTTCAAGTGCCTAATGGGTGCTAAAGCTTCTAGGACCTTCTAGAATGAACTAGAACAAATGTGAATTCCCCAAGACATTTGCTCCCCAATGTTTTCAGTAATATATCTGAATGGATAGTCAGAAGGGCCAACACTGACTTGGTTACACACTGACGTATAAAAATGACTTACTCTAAAAACAAATTCTGCATCCCCATTTTCTTAACTGTATCATGGGAGGAATTAAAGCTTTAAAAACTTTCTTTGGAAAATATAAAAAACTTTCTTTGAACAGAATTTGGTATAAAATGAGAAAATAAGTAACTAGATGAAAAAACAAAATCATACATATTAATTTTGTTGGTGGCATGTCGGCCATTCATGACAATAAAAGAAATAAAGTTGACGCCACACTGGAGTTGACTTTTCTATGTATATGTATTCATGAGTCAGGTACAGGCCAGTAACACAACACGTAAAAGAAACTGACCCAACAGGAATTCTGCAGACATTTACTTAAGAAAGCCCTAGAGTTACATCCTGACATATTTGTGAAACAGCCTTTCTCTTAACATTTTTGAACAAAGTCCTTTTTTCTCTCTAACTCAGTATCCTCCTTTATAATGCATGGAGGATGGATTGAATAACCTCAAAATTCCTTTGAGGCTGACGCAAAGATCACAGGTCCCCATCGATGACAACAAATATTTGAATCACAAGGCAGTTCTCTCTGAGTGACCCAACATTCCTGGACAATTTTTTGCTTGTTGGAATAAAATGATCTCAACAATACATGAGATAAGAGATCCTCCTATAAGAGTTAGGTTGTGAGCAAATATGTAAAGGGAAAATATCCAATGAAATCAAACATATCCTTTGTTAGGAGGGGGACACCTTGCAAACAATTTAATGACCTGATGCAGACATGTTTTTCCTCCCAACTCAGGACATATTATTTATTTACTCAGTTGAGTATAAGACATAGTGGTTAGCTTGCATGTGAGGTCATGGAGAATCATCTGTATTCTTGGTCACATGCAATACTCTGAGATACAGTGGGAACAGAGTAACTGAAAGGACCCCAATATTTACCAACCATATCATGCTCACTCTGAGGCATAGTCAATTTTACCACCATGCTGGTTTTGAAAATGCAAATGCATCCCAATCAATAGATAAAGCAGGGAACAATTTGAAGATAATGTGGATTTCATACTTACTTGTGTTTGATTTCATCAAACACTAGGTTAACACAGAAAACTCCACCCAGTTGAAAATGAGCTGCACAGAAATACTCAATAAGACACACAAACATGTACCTCAAACATATACCTGCCAACCTAGTTCACAATATGTGTTATGAGTCAGGCTCACTCACATCTGGTGCTACACTTTCCATCCAGTTTCAGAGACCTTTCCTTTTCTATCATTTCTCAATAATTAATCAAAAGCTGCAACCTTCCCAGTGCCCACTTTCACAAGAAAATTTCTCATCTTCTTCAATTTAAAGTACTGGTTTACTACAGGACTTGTGCATTTTAATCATCTAACACATGTGAAACTGTGCTACTGTTTTATTTTCTTTAAAATTCACTGATTTAAACTGAGTGGCTGGGGGCATCTTGGTGGCTCATTGGTTGAGCGTCTGCCTTTGGCTCCGGTCATGATCCTCAGGATCCTGGATAGAGTCCCACATCAGGCTCCCTGCCAGAAGCCTGCTTCTCTCTCTCTGTCTGTGTCTCTGCCTCTCTCTCCGTGTCTCTCATGAATAAATAAATGAAATCTTTAAAAATAGATAGATAGATAGAAAGAAATAAACGGAGTGCTGAAAAATTAGAGAGGAAGACAAACCATGAGAGACTTCTGAGAAACAAAGGATAGCAGAAGGGGAGGTAGGTGGGAGGATAGGGTAACTGGGTGACAGGCATTAAGGAGGGCAAATGATGAGAGCACACTGGGTGTTATATGTTGGCAAATTGAACTTAAATACAATTTAAAAATAAATTTAAAAGGTTAAAAAAATGATTTATTGATTTATTTGAGAGAGCGTGTGCAAGTGTGGAAGGGGTGCAAAGGGAGGGGGAAAGAACCTCAAGTGGACTCTGCACCAAGCATGGAACCCAACACAGGGGTCAACTGCATAACCCTGAGATCATGAACTGTGCTGAAATCAAGAGTCGAATGCTTAACCAACTGGGCCACCCAGGCACCTCTGTGCTACTATTTTAATAAAGTTTCTGTTGTTGTTTTTAATGTGTCACTAATGAAATGGCCTGTGATCTTGTTTTCCCCATAAGTCCTGTGGTTTTTATTGCACTACTTTGCACAGAGTGGTGATTTTTAGGAACACAGAGGACATGTTTGTTTTTTTTTAAAGATTTTATTTATTTATTCATGAGAGACACAGAAAGAGAGAGAGGCAGAGACACAGGCAGAGGGAGAAGCAGGCTCCATGCAAGGAGCTCGATGCAGGATGGATCCAGGTCTCCAGGATCATGCCCTGGGTCAAAGGCAGGTGCTAAACCACTGAGCCACCCAGGGATCCCACAGAGAGGACATGTTATAGCAAAACTGATGGTACTTGCTCTTGCTAAGAGAAAAAGGCAGGTGGAGTCACAATATCACTTGATTTTCCTCTCTCTCTCTCTCTCTTTTTCTCTCATATCAGTTAACTCTACTACATTTAAGATTCTTAAAATTGTACTCTCTGGGCGCATACAATGAAAAAGGTTGAGCAAAGCAATGCAAAAAGACCATCCAACTGCTTGACATTATGGAGGATTCTAACCATTTTAGAGGCAGCAGTTCTAATATAAATACACTGTATTCATCTTTCTAGAACTATTAGGTAGGCTCATGCTCTTTTAATGTCTTTCAAAATCAAGGTGTTTCCTGAGATAACAGAAACAATTTGGCTTCCCTTCAAATGGTGTCCTCCCAGAAGCTCATTGCCAGCACCCTCTGAACATCTTCATTTGTATTTTGTAAATGGTGCCATCTCTGAACCTGGCCATCTCTGATGACCCATGCTGTTTGTACAAGGTCAAAAACCCTGGATGGTTGAGTGTTGGAGAACATTCCAGCTATAGTTTATGGCTGTGCTCAAGAGTGTTTGTACAGCCCAGGACATAACTTATGTGTTTTTGTTCTAGCCTTGATAACCTTCTGATAGGTAGCTGTGGTTAAGTGTGTTGGCAGAGCAGTGTATAAATTCATCGTGTTAGCAAGCGTCCCACACAGGAAACAAAATGTACAGTGAGCTCTCAAGTCTCTATTGACATATGGTTTTACTTCTTTGCTAGTATTCACAGATTAAACACATTCACCCCACATCCCTCCCCTGAAAAGTTTGAAATGCACAGTGCCATGTGAATATGTAGACAACTTAAATGATGTGCATCAGGTGAGCATTATTTAGTTAATTCAAATCCATTATATTATTACAGAGATTAAAGACCTTTTAGTCCAACGTGCTAGAAAAGCAATAAATCTGAATTAGATCTACCATTTTAGTCACTCAGGATTAGACCTTTTGGTGATGTGATCCATTAACGTGCTTTAAATCTATTGATTCATCCTAGAAAGACACAATTTAAACTCAGAAGTCACAAAATGAACTTTCCATTAAGTTTGGGAGACTATGGTCACAGCTCATTTGACTTTTATGAACTAGAAAATGTGATGTAGACCACAATGGCATTCTATTAGGGGAAATCATGCATTTAACCATGTAGCAAAATACTGTAGTCAATTATGTGAACACACACCTATTTTACACATGGCTGCTTCTCTGACTTTAAATTATTAAGGATGTGCATTTAGCTTGTTTTAAGGAGTATTTATTCCCAAGTAAGAGATCCGTGATAAAACTTTGTTCAAAAAGTAAATGAATATTTTTCATTTATATTAATTTTTTTCAGTAAGAAACTGGAATTGAGCATAGAAACTTTTGCTGTGTTTATATCTTTGGCTCAGAAGAGAAAACACGTGACCTATTTGCTTTTTATAAATGAAAAATATATATATTCTATCAGGGAAGGAAGAAAAAACTCAATCAGAAGCAGGTTTTGAGATTCATCTCTCAGCCTGGAAAACATAATGATAATGTAAAAAGGAGGTGACAATAGGGAGGAAAAAAACTATTTAGATAAGGTTTAGTTTCTCTTTTCTAGAGTTCATCTTGATGGTGTACTCTATAAACATCATTTTCTCTCAATATAATTTTGTTTATATTAGTATTAAACTTAAGCCAGACTATATTAATACCAGGCTCATTATTATTCTAGATTTCAGCATGGGTACACTTTAGTTCCAAATATAATTCAGCCCAGTTCTTCACTGAATTCATCAGTACCAACTTTTAACTGCTAAACTTTCCCTCCAAGTTCCTAATCATAAAACTCTGACTACCCAAAAGCCCAAAATGTCTGATATTATCTAATCCAAATCCTTCATTTTCAGAAGATGAATTAAGTCCTGCAGTGGTTAATGGACATGCTCAAGGTCACACGGCTCTGCAAAGACAATCCACTCCAAAAGCATTCTCTGTCCACTAGGTCAAACTCTTTAAAAAAAGAGTTCCCCTCCCCCCCCCAAAAAAAAGAGTTTCCCCTTTTGTTTTAAAATAAGATCTCCCTTGGGGCACCTGGGTGGCTCAGTGGTTGAGCGTCTACCTTTGGCTCAGGTCATGATCCTGGGGTCCTGGGATCAAGTCCTGCATCAAGCTCCCCATGGGGAGCCTGCTTCTCCCTCTGCCTATGTCTCTGTCTCTGTGTGTCACTTATGAATAAATGAATAAAATCTAAAAAAATAAAGTAATAAGATCTCCCTTAAAATTCATTCATAAAGGTATAGACAAAACATGTAATATCTTGAATATGTTTGAAAGTTGTTCCAATCTATGTTTTCTTCCCTTAAATCTATCTTGTCATCAATTCTTGCTGATTTTTGCTTCTTTTTATATACTCAAGTTATTTTTTTTTCCCTTCTGCAAAGTCACAATCTTGTCTTGGTTTTCACCTCTGAATGTCTGTCTGAAGCACAATGAAAATCAGTGCTGTAACATCTACTCTGAAGATTCTCCTGCATCAACCAAAAAGGTTGATACTACTCCTCTATTGCTACTGTCCGATTTAATCTTTGGAGGAAATAGGGAGGCTGGGTCAAGTTCAAGAAATAATAGAGAAGTTAATTGATAAGACTTTGTCATGAACTGTGCTCAGGTGGAGCAGAGATGATAAAGAGTAATTCAGTGCTGGCTTGCAGATCTACAAAATGGGTAGGTGAATGTATGTGTGATTTGGCAAGATGGAGGAGCCAGCACAGATTGGGGTAGGTAGGCAAGGGTATGGGTGTTGATTTCAGTTTCAGATATAATGAATGAAAGGGGTCCATGAGTTATTCATGGCCGGTGGACAACTGGAGATGTGTATGAAGAAATATGAGTCTCAAGCTCAGAAGAAACATTTGGAGTTAGAAATGATATTTTGAGCTTTGCACAGTGGCAGTATCATAGCCAAAGAGGTTTATCCGAGGCACCATTATTGCTAATAGAAATGATATTTTGGGGGGAAAAAGGAAATATTTTAGGAAGCCATCAAGATATACTTGGGGCATTAAAACCATAGATTGAAGAGTGCCTGAGTGGCTCAATCAGTTAAGCATCTGATTCTTGATTGCAGCTCAGGTCATGATCTCAGGATTGTGAGATCAAGCCCAGCATCATGACTGACTCCATGTTGAGCAGTGGCACCTACTTAAAATCCTCTCTCATCCTCTGCCTCAGCCCTTCCCACTCTCTCTGTCTCTCCCTCTCTTAAAAAAAAAAAAAAAAGATAATAAGCAAACAAAAAATAAACAAAAACAAAAAAAACCATAAATTGAAAGACATACTTAGAGAGAGAGTAAAAATATTAAAAAGTGAGATCATGAGTAGTGTCCACATATTTTAACATGTATGCATATAACAACTATTTCAGAAGCTCCCAATATAAAGGTCTATATTTGTCTTTAAATCACTGGGCAGGTGTATATTTTTAACTAACCTATTTTAACTTAGAGCTGGGGAGAGTAAATATATTTTTTTCTCCTTTACTCTACTCCAGTATATACAGTGCTGAAGAAAGCACATGGTAGATGCTTTAAAAAATGTTGTTGGACAGTGTTAAACATCATTTCAGCTTTCAGAATCCAGTGTAGGTGGTAAACAGAGATGACCTCAATGCAGAAAATGCAATAAAAGACAGGACAGGGTTGGAAATCAATGTCTCCATTTGTAAAGAGAGAGAAAAAAAGGATGAACCAGACATTATTAGCATGATATATAAGCACTGCATAGTCCCATTTATATCACTTGTATTAAGGATAAATTGCCTGAATAAATTCTATTATTCTAAGAAATAGCACAAATAACAAGCTGACAGCATCAGGAAAAAAATGAAAATAATAATGTTGATATTGCTAGAATTGTATGTTATTTCTCTATTTCCAGTTTCATGGATCTAGTTAGGCAATAATTCAAATCTGAGGGTAGGTTTAGTTTTTAAAGTCACATTCATGGATCCAAAATGAAATCTTTCAGAATAGAAAGCTAATTATTTGTTATTAATAACAGCCTGGACTTATTGCATTCTGTGTTCCATGCTACATGCTAAATGCTTTCCATAAATTATTTGACACACACACAAAAAAAACTGAAAGATAGGTATCATCATGCTGATTTTATAGGTTATGGAATCAAGGCCACATTAGGTCATTTACTCAAAATAACACAGCTAGTAACTTAGAAGAGGCAAAAATCTAACATGTGGCTTCCTCCAGTACAGTGGTAGTGAAGTAGGAGCTTTGGAATCCAGGGTGCAAATTCCTGATCTTTTCCTTACACAGCTATGTTACCTTACACGGCTTAGTCAATTGTTCTGAGAGTCAGTTTCCTCATCTGAAGAAGGGCACAATAATGCCTACTTCACAGAGCTGTTTGGAGTATTAAGTGAGAATGTGTGCAAAGCATTTGGTACAGTGCCAGGGCCAAATAAGTGCTCAACAAATGGTAGCTAGTGACTAAGAGAAAACAGATGGGACAGTTGAGAGAGGTCAGAACCTTGGACAGCAACTTCACTTAGGTAAGCACAAGGAGGAGGCATTGAAAAGGCAAAACAAACAAAACAAACAAACAAAAGCCCACCTAGGCAAAGAAGTGGGAATCCCCTCCAGTGAAAGAATGGAGGACAGAGCTTTGGGAAGAAAGAAACAATTAGCAATGTCACACCAGATAGGATAAAAAAGAAAACATTTCAAATTGCTCAAAGGAATGGGTGGTTTTAGTGTTAAGAGTCAGTAACTCCCAGTTAGTGGCTGGTTAAAGGCTGAATCCAATTCAAAATGTTTTAACACTTACTATGTTAAAGTCACTGCTCAATGTTTCACCTGCCTTAACATATTCCTGTTCTTCCTCCTCCTCCTCCTTTTTCTTCTTTTGAGGTAGTCCCTGCTACTATTCTTGCTTTTCAAATGTAAGACTGAGGTTCTCTGGATGAAGTGACTTACTCTAGGTCACTAAACTAGCAAATAGTGATATCTGTCTTCCTTCCTGATCTTATGGAGCCCTTCTTCCTAGGGTCCATTTCTTATTACCCTTCCGATCTTTTTTTAAGAGTATGAACATGGGTCTGTGTCAATATTCTTAACTCTTAGGAAGAGATCATCTGATTGGCCAAACTCATTCATGTCTTCCTCAGTCAAATCAGCTGTTGCCAACGAGGGGATCTTCAACCTATTGAGAGACCTGCTGAAGCCACAATTAAACAGCATCCAGGGAGTTGAGGAAGAGGAATGGGATGATGCCATTTAGATGACAACCATAAAGTGGGGCATGGTTAATATATTCTACCATACTATACTTCCTGTGATGCAGTGCTATGTGCCACCCCTAAATTCTCAAGTGTGACTCATAGTCCAATGATGAGGTTTTCTAAGAAGAGGTAAGAAGATGGGGGGGTGGACAGACTGCCTCACCAACAGGACTCATTAGCATTGAAATCATTAAATCCATTAGAGAATATTAAGATGAATGTTAAGAAGGTAAATTTAAAAATGGCTTTGATTATACATTTCCTCATAGAACAAATATAAACATTCCAAATATTTTACACCATCAGATAAATGGAATGTTTCCTAGATACCAGTTTCAATGCACCATGTTAAGACCTTTAATTCAATTTGAGCAGGAAATATTGTTTAAAGATTGCTGGTCTCTTATGAGATATTAGCCTTAGTCCTGCATCTTATGAGATGGAATCCAATGAAAATATTTTCTATTAGCAATGCTCACTCAAAGATTTTAATCCATCAGCCTCTGTGCTAAACAATTCCTATGTATAATCGAAGTTAATCATTCCAGCAACCTTATGAGAAAGGCATTATTATCATTCCTGATTTATATGTTACAAAACAGAGGCAGAGAGTCTACAGAACGTATCCAGAGTTACATGATAGAGTTAGTACATGACACAGTCAAGATATGAATTTGGTTCTCCATCACTATGTCTCTGTGATTTGGGTACCAGAGAATTTCTATTATCAAATATAAGAAAGGGTTTAATAACAGTCCTCATTAAACATACCAGTTAAGGGATAGGTAAAAGTATGTGTGAGTATGTATGTGTGTATGAAAGAGAGAGAGAGAGAGGAAGAGAGAGAAGGAAAGACAGAGACAAAAGGAGAGAGAAGAAAGAAATGAGAGAGGAGGAAGAACTGAAATAAAGACAAGAGAGATGAAACTAGAACTAAGAATGATATCTCTCATCTTACTGGCTGTTACTCCAGAGGACAAAATGCCAGCCCATCTCCAGCCCACCATAATTTTAATAAGTACACACCATCCCATAGTTAACAGAGTAGAATGTTTTCCCAACATCGAAAGGCTGGTCCTGAGAAGTGTTCTGGGAAAATCTCATTGTATTACTAGAAAGGACATCTTCTAACCTAAACTGCAGTGGAGAAGGAAACACAGAGGCTGAGTGATTGCTATGGGGGAGGGAATAGGATGCAATATGGAATTCTTCTGGGCTAAAAAACAAGCTCAGAAGTCATCTAAATGGCATCATCCCATGCCTCTTCCTCAACTCTCTGGATGTTGTTTAATGCCATTTTGTCTCAAAAATCATTTACAGAATTCCAAGTCCGAGACTAATTCCTTTGTTATTAAGTCAGCTTAGTGGTGGCTTAATTACAAAAGATGATTCTTCTCTCCTCAAATCACGATCTTTCTGTTAGGAGGTTATATTGATCTAGTGGAAAATTCTCAGAACCAGGAGTCAAGATATCTGCATTCCAGGAAAAGCTCTGTCATGAATTTCCATAAGAATCTTAGTTAATCATGAAAACTATCTGGCAGGAGTTTCCACTTTGTTAAACAAAAACATCTTTTAAAACTCTAAAGCACTGTAAAAGACATCAGAAATTGCATTTTGAACCATGCAAAATAGTACAGATGATTCTGGTTCTCTTACCCATATTTCTAGCAACTACATATTTTTCTATACAATATTAGTTTTTCCCCCTATCCAATAAAGTATGCATTATATGGTTCATTCATGACTTTAAAAATATATGGCAATCATAAAGTGGGGCATGGTTAATATCTTCTACCATAATATACTTCCTGTGATGCAGTGTTATGTGCCACCCCTAAATTCTCAAGAGTGACTCATAGTCCAAATCTGGCCTCACTTGCCATTGAAAGTAAATGCCATCTCTTCCCCTCCTCCAGTAACAATTTCCACTGCAATAGAAAACTCGAAACAGTAGGTTATCATAATTACAGGCACCATGGTAGCAAGAGGACAACATTAACAGCCAATTAGCAAGATATTTTCAGGTAAGGCTCCACTTGAAAATCCTGCCCTAGCCTGATATCCAAGCTCACCAATGGAGGTGACTCCAGTTTAACTCATGCTTGTATCAGATGAGAAAACACAGGCACATTATTCAATCCAACCAAGCTGTCTGTTTAAAAGATGCTTCGGGACTGATTAATGACAGAAAGCAAAGAGGAACTGCTCAGACCTTGGCTGTCAAGGTCAAATGCACAAGCAGACAGAACCAGGAAAGCCAGAGATATTGCCTGATCTGGATTTAGGCTGCTGGCCTCAAGTTTTGGCTGGAGCCACTAGTGTGTTGTCATTCCCTCTGGCTTCTAGTCATACCACACACAAGATGGAGAGGCATATGGCGCCTTCTCCCGACTCAGTGTACATGTGGGCTCTAATTTAAGCTTTAAACCTTTTAGAATCCTTGCCAGCAAGATAAAATATATAAGCCATGATATTCTGAGCACCATATTTTGTGCAATATGCCTTATGGCACATGGTTGAATAATTTTGAGGGTAGGACCAACAGCAACTAAGTCAAGGCATATCTTTAGTAGGGGAACTTGACAGGCATGTGTGTCCCCCAAAAGGAAAGCAAAATGTCAGATTAATGTTGTTAATAATAATAATAATAATAATAATAATAATAATAAAGCCACCACCGGGTGGCTCAGCAGTTGAGTGTCTGCCTTTGGCTCAGGGCGTGATGGTGGAGTCCCGGGATTGAGTCCTACATCAGGCTTCCTGCATGGAGCTTGCTTCTCCCTCTGCCTATGTCTCTGCCTCTCTCTCTGTGTCTCTCATGAATAAATAAATAAAATCTTTAAAAATAATAATAATAGGGCAGCCCCGGTGGCACAGCGGTTTAGCACCGCCTGCAGCCCGGGGTGTGATCCTGGAGACCCAGGATCGAGTCCCACATCGGGCTTCCTGCATGGAGCCTGCTTCTCCCTCTGCCTGTGTCTCTGCCTCTCTCTTCGCTCTCTCTGAATGAATAAATAAATAAATCTTTAAAATAATAATAATAATAATAATAATAATAATACCACCACTGACCACTCATCGAGTGCTTATATGTTACTGGCACAGTGCTGACAGCTTTACATAGATTTTTCTCATCTAAATTTCATAGCAACCCTATGGGGTAGGTCCTTTTATTATCCTAAATTTTTGAAAGAAGCAACAAAGGCTCAAAAAATTAAAGCATTTGTTCCAGGTCTTGTGGTCTGGTGCACAGAGCCAGGATTCAAACACAAGCACCAGGACTCCAGGGCCTGCAAACCTAATGCTACAGTAAATGGTTGATCCCATAAACTGTGTAGTATCTACAATGCAGGTGTTATATGGTTACAATATATACACTGAATAGTAGTGCTCTTCAGTGTTCATTTGGGTACTAGCTTTGTGAACTCAAGGTCACAAAACTGAGACATCGAAGCAAAGTTGATTCAGTCAAATGACTGTCCTTTGTGCATTCATTTACTCAAACACTTATTCAACATTTACAGAATTTGAAGAACAAGAGTATTCATCCAGGACTTTAAAAACACATATTTTGGGCCTGGGGTATAAAAAAATACCAGATCCATACACTAGACTTGCTGTTATGGTTTTCACTTCCTCCTTTGAGATTGAGCAAAAAAATAATAAAAGTATACACATACACACATACACATATAGCAACTCACAAAATATTTCCCTCTTCCATTTCACAGGAAAAAAAGGAGTGTGGTATATTATCAGTTTACTGGTGGAATGTATGAACTCTAGGAGTGAGATTTTCTTTACAACAACTAGAGAGACAAAATCCTGGGGAACAGGGAAATGGAGCCTCCAATAAATGCAACACACGGGGGTGCCTGGCTGGTTCAGTTGGTAGAGCATGTGACTCTTGATTTCAGAGTTGTGAGTTAGAGCCGCACGTTGGGTGGAGAGATTACTTTTGTAAAATTAAAAAATTTTCAAAAAAATATTGCAACACACCATCCTCTGTGGCCCATGTCTATTGGTACCAGGTCATGGCTTACAATGCTCCCAACAACTGGAGCAGGGAGGACAACCCCATATCTATGCTTTTAAGGGCTCTGATACCTAGGCCACCTCCCAAGCCTTCAGCAAGCGCAGTGGGTGCAGGTAGATTGATGGCCCCAGAGTCCTGGGTATAAGGTCAGAAGAACCACCAGAACCACCACACGCCTTTCTGTTTGCTTTATCCCTCTCCCTTGGGGTCCAAACACACCCTTCTGCTGGTGAGGAGAGCACGGATAGTTTAGAAGTGGTTGAGTGAATTGACTGTGTCAATTACAGTTTCCCTGTGGGCAATTCTAAAATAAACGATGGAGGGAGAGCAGAGAACACTCAGCTAAGGCAAGGATTCCTCCAAGTGTGGTCTTGCCACAGGGGCATCAGAACACAGTGAGGAAATGATTATTAAACGCTCAAGTTCCTGAGCCCCACATAGACTCTTGGGCCAGAACAAAGTAATGTGGGGGCCTGAGCACATGCATTTGAGCACATGCAAAAAGTGGTTTGTTTGCACATGAACATATGAGCATACCTAGCTAATGGGTGAGCATAATGCTTCTGAAAAAGCTAAGTCACAATTACTCTAAGCAACCAAAGACTTCTCTATAACTGATGGAGTGGGCAACACTGCATGAACAACTGAGAAGTTTATTTTGAGTTGGCAGGATTAGACACTTGTGAACAAGCACATGAGATACTTTTCAATGTATGGTTTCCTGATGCAGATGAGAAAGCCCCATTTTGAGTCTCTTTGTAGGCACTGTGTATCCACCTGTGCTAACAGCTTCATCCCGAACGCTTGTTATATTTGGTTTTATAACATTTGCTATGAAAGCATTCATTATAATATCCATCTGACAGCTGCTGGTAAACAAAACAATTGCATGACAACAGATGGGAAATGGAACCATTCATTGGTGCAGAGTGTCACAGGTAGTTTTCGGAGGTCATTGAAAACCACACAAAACATGGAAGACTCTTAGTATGTGCACCAAGGTCCATGGTGGGTTAGATAAATAAACGTGTTGAAATGTTTCAGGATTGACTAGCTTGGTTTCACATTGCGCTTGGGGTCTCATTTGGTTTGGGTTCACCAAATTTCTTCTCAATCTCTTTTATTCCAGATCCCTTAGGAAAAGAAAATCAAATTGCTCTCTTGGCCCAAATAATATTTTGGCAATATGAAATGTATATATTTGGCCAAAAAAAAATGAACTGTTATGTGCTTCAAGTCTCCGTATTAGGAAAGTCTACATTTTGATTTGCATTTAAAGATAAGAACAATGAAGGCACACTATAATATATCCCTTATATGTACTTTTCCTCTACTTCATGTAGGGTAGTCTCATTACTCCCAAGATTTCTTTGTTTACAGCATTTTAGTTTTTAATTTAGTTACTAAAGTTGATAGCACTCTGGTAGCTGGGAAACAAGGAGTTAGCAGAAAATATAAGCAGGGACGAAATATATTGATCTTTATTTTGTTTTCCTCACAGCTGAAGGTTTTTGGGATCATACACTTCTATTCTTTGTCTGAAATAGACAATAACATCAGGGAAAGAATTGCCAGCCAGGTTTATAAAGACCGTATTTTGTGTTTAGCCATCTTTTTTTGTTAAAACAAAATCAATAGTGGCAGATACATTTCTCCTCAAACCTTTCATTGTTTCTTGGTCTTAGGGAGGAAAAACTTTTTTTCTCATGGTAGAAAATTAGATAAATAGAGAGAAGCATAAAAAATAAATCGCCCACCATCTGCATTCTTGAGATAACCACTGTTAATGTTTCGGTGTATTTCATTCCAGATGTGTTTGTGAGTATGTGTGAGATACAAGTATACACACACACACACACACGTGTGTGTGTGTGTATTATAAGCACATATGTGTTAGAAGATTTTTTATGGCATAATGAGAATAGTTCAAATTCAACACACACACACACACACACACAGCCCTAAATATTAGTAACATTTAAGAAATACCAGATTCTAGGAGGGAAGCTGACTTCCATGTGCCAAACAGTTTAACATCTAGACTTCTCCTTCCCATGCCCCTTTCACTGTTGCCCACTTTGCTTTTGCCATGATACCCACAGCAGTCACCGAGCAGGGTATACTTTACTTCCGAAGTAGGAATTAAACCCACATATTCTCTCAGTTCCCACTGGCATCACCTGTGCCCTGATCTCTAGCCTGGATTCATAGAAACATCTCCTAACTGGTACACTTAGTTCCCATTTGGTCTCCTCCAATCTGTTTTCCACAATGCAGCAGAGGGATCTTACAGTGCATGTGGGATCAAGTTATCCCTCTGTTGACAGTTATTACCAAGGTTCCCACCATTTAGATGGTGGAGGAGATGCTGGGCAGTGTGACTGGTGTCTTTACTTTCTCTGCCTCCACCTCTTTCATACCCATAAGTGCTCTTGTCCAGCATCTCTCCTTGCTCTGGGCCTCTGCTCAAGCCAGCACCTTAGCCCATTCCCCTGTTCTACTCTTCCTTCCTCTTTGTACTGCCCAAACCAACTCTTCTCTTCACTAAAACTCCAACTCCTGTCCTGAGTTACTTCCTCAGGGAGGCAGAATGCTTTTCTTGACTCCTTTAGGTAGCCCCATAGCATCCTATATTTTCCCCATCCAGGCATTCAGAGCAAAACATGAGAATGGCTTTTTAATTGTGTATCTATCAGAAAAGGGTTTCTCTGATGTACCACTGCCTCTAGCTGGTGCACAAAAATGGATGCTCAAAAATATGCCAAGAAGATATTAAGTCAATATAGCTCGTTTGTGTTACCTAATAAATGAGGCAGTAGAGCTGCAAAAAATCCAATGATCCAAGGGCTAGCTCAGATTGTGAATCATTTCAATATTGGAGGGAAGATTAGATTTCCCCAACTCAGGGCCTGCTGCACACCAGCGCTAGCCCTACTTTCGTTGGTATATTGCGCTGTAACCCAAAATCAAGCACTCGGAAAACTGACCTACTCCACCATCTTCCTTTCACTCCTCATTGGCACGAAAAGTGCCAAGGTCATTGCCCCATTCTCTAGACCAGGTCAGCATCATCTCCAGATGCAGGCATCACTATGTCAGCTTCCAGTCAGCTTCCAGCACACTTCCTGACTTCAGTATCTCCTCTCACTGATTCATAACCCATCCAAATGTAGCTGATGACATGGTCTACAACAAGCCTCATTCCTCCAAGCTTCAGTTCTGCTCCTGGACTTCACAATCCTCTACTCACGCCCTCCACCAAAATCTTCTCCACTCTCAGTATCTCTTTGTGCAGTCTTCTCTTTAACCAAGTAAGTCTCTTTACGCCCCCTATGGATGATGGCTTTGTTCTTGTATCCATGCGCCTCTGCAGGTAACAGCCCCTGTCTCTAGATTTCTGACAACTCATAACCTCTCCTTCTTCAAACTCAGTCCAAATTCCTTTGTGTCAATAAATTATCCCCTAACATCACACTCTAATCCCGAGCTACCACTCAATGTATTTTTGAATGAATTAATCTATGAAAGAGTAGATTTTAGACCTGCCATGACAAACTGATAAACGATTAAAATCATAAAAGCATTTCACCACACTTGGTTTCTAAGGCATTATTCTATCCTGTCTATAAGATCTCAGCCAAAATGAGCGCATATAAAGACATGATCATGTCAGAACAAATATTTTTCACATCCCCCGGGAGATTCTCCTCCTTCCACTGCAAGAAGCAAATATCCAAGGAAGACAGAGAAATAATAATGCCAGAGCAATACAAGATCGACTACAAGTCACAGTTATTTAGGCCAGAAAGAAGATGTGGGTCTGCCTGCCTGTAGCTCTGAGGAAGATAACACATCCTGTCACCCTTCTCTGAAAGGCACGTGTCTTCCCTATTGTTTAGGATGTCAAGGTAAGAAGACCCAAACCTCCTCCCTACGTGCATGTTCACCAGCCACACCAGTATCAGATGTTTTTAAAGATTACAGGATTCCTATGAAATTACAATGCATTAAAATAAAACACAGCCACAGTGTGTTTTAAAATAAAGCAAGTTCACAGTCTGTCTACAACTTTTATTTCTTATAAAAAGTAGGCATGAACAATTTGAACCCATACATTTATTGGGGTGAGATATCATATTCTATTTAGACAATTATGAGGAATTTGTAACATGTTCAGTGTAAGTTGGCAATCAAGCCTATCTTCTTCCAAGCCCCTGTTTGCAAACACAATACTGTTTGGTCGAGAACTAGGATACAGAAAGAGGCAGACTGCAGACAGTGAAGCAAGGCTCTGGTTTGAGTTCTGCTATTGAATACTCAAGTGGCCTTAACCTCTCTGAACTTCAGTTTCTTCATTGTAAAATGGAGATAATCAGCTTATTGTCAGTATTGAATGCCTTGTGACAGGATAAGATCACCCAGAAGGTAGGCAGGAGGGAAGCCTCGTTGGAATGAATTCAAGAGAGAATAGAAGGAGAAAAAAATGATAGCAAATATAGACACGTTTTATTTTGGAGTTTTGTGCAAAGGAGATCAGAGAAACAGGGTGGCAGATGGAGGGGAAGTGGAGTCACAGGGGATATATTTTTTTTAATGTTGCATATATTATGACATGTGCACATGGTGATGGGTGTGATCTTGTCCTGTCTAAAGGCATCAAATATCATCTATAAGATGGAGAGTCCTAAATCTGCATCTCCATGCCAAACCTTATCCTTGTTCTCCAGACTCAAAGAACTGTTTCCTTGACATCTTCCCTTGGAAATCCAATCAGGGTCTCATGTTGAGTATTTCCAAACATGAACTCCCAATTCCTTCCCCTTCTTAAACTCACTCCCTCTCCTTCCCTCTTTTCCTCCCTGAAAATCTGCTCCTCTTGCAAATCCATCTTGGAAATAAATAGTGCATCCATTTCCAAATTATCAGGATAAAATACCTGAAGAAACCACTGACTCCTCTCTCTTTTGCACATCCCACAGTTCCCTATTTAAACATGCTGTATCTGCTTCTGAAATATATGCAAACTCTGGCCATTTCTCACACCAGCATTGCCACCAACCTGGTCGTCCCTCATCTGGATGATTATAATAATACTCCCTACCCCCTACACTGGACTCCCTGCTTCTACCTTGCTCCACATGTATTCTCCACCCAAGAGCTGGAGTATCCCTGTAAAATCATATTGTGCTGTCCCTCTGGTCAACATCCTCCAATGGCTTCCTGCCTTGCTCAAAGCAAAACTCTAGGTTCATACCATGACCTTCAAAGCTCTACATGGTCTAGCCTCCCGTGAACTCTCTGACGTCATACAGTACCACTTTTGTGTCTCTCATTGCCTCACTCAGTCATACCAAACTCTTTGCTGTGAACACAACAAGCAATATCCAGCCAAATGTCTTTGCACTGGCTGTAACTTTTGTCTGGTCCTCCTCCCAGATATCCACATGGTGTTCTTTCTCACTATTTCCAGGTTTCTATTCAAATGTCACATCTCAGAAATACATTCCCAGACACACACCCTCATATAAAATAAAATTCCGGGACGCCTGGGTGGCTCAGCAGTTGAACGTCTGCCTTCAGCTCAGGTCGTGATACTGGCGTCCTGAGATCGAGTTCCAAATCAGGGGTCCCCGCAGGGAGCCTGCTTCTCCCTCCGCCTATATTTCTGCCTCTCTGTGTGTCTCTCATGAATAAATAAAATATCGAAATGAAATAAAATAAAATAGAATCCCACCCAATCAATCACACTCTATTCTCCTTACATTGTTTTGTTTTTCTTCATGGCAATGGTATTATGTGTCATTGGTTTATATGTATAAATCTGTGTTCCCAGTGCTCTCCCCTTCCTAGTATACCATAAGTTTCTTGAGGGAAAGAACTTTGGTTTTGGTTTTGGTTTTTCACAATACATCTTTAATTTGTAAAAGATTGCCAGGAATTTAGTGAGTGCTCAACAATATTTTCAGTGAATTAATATATATAATCTGACACTTCTGAGTTTCCTTTTGTCCTCCATCCTTCACTAATAAATTAGTATAAACAAATTGCAATGAAATATTATATTACATGGCTAATAAAACTATGTTATGAGGTTCATTCAAATATTTTTTAGAATTATATTTTTCACAAGTTAAATATTTTCATTAAAAAAGAATTATATAAAAATAGGGCTTCACTATATGCACATGGTTCAGTCAGCAGCATAAAAGAAATAAGTTAAAGGCTATCCTATTTAACTATGAGCTTTCCTAAATGTCTATAGGTGGTCAGAATATCTACCGAATTAGCCTTTGTACAATAAATATTATTTTAAAGTAATAGTGAAATCACACTGAGGTATATAGGCTAAAATGTGTCAAAACAACTTATATGTTTGGTAAGAGGAGGAATGGCTGAGTAAATATTAGGTCCACTCAGTGCAATGCCATACAATAATCAAAATAATTAGAAGAAGGTGGACTTAGGAAGAATGTTTATATATTGAAAAAGAGAATAAAAAATAAATGCATATTACTATTTGAACACGTAGCATACATCCATAAAGAAACATGCATACATTAAAAATAATCAAAGTGGTTGGTGGAATTATAAGTAGGCCTTTCTACTTTTTCTAAAATTATTTTGCTGTATATTAATCTAAGTCAATTAAAAATGATGCTTTGTAAAAGCAGAAGAGTAAAGAGTAAAGTTGAGGAAAACAAAACCAACACTGGATTAGAAGTCAATAAATACTATTTCCAGTGTCTAGTTTTCCAATAACTTACCTAAAGAACACAACTTGGGCAAGTTATTCACCATCTCTGTGTCCCAGTTTTCTTTTCCACAGAAGGACGCTAATGTAATAGGACTTCCAAAAAGCAAGAGTAGAAACACTCTCTATTAATCAAATGATTCCATAGGCTTCCTCAGCACATGGGAAGACCACATTTCCCAGTCTCGCCTGCAACCCAGCAGGACCATGTGACAGCTCTAGCCAAACCAGTATGATCAGAGATAGTATAAAGCACTTTCAAGAAACATACTTTTCAAGTTCTCTCTCCCTATCTATGAAGCTTGAACCAAAAGCATTCCAAGATGATCGAGTCACAGCAAGAAGAAGCCTAGACTCAGGGAAAAACCCAATCTCATCAGACCACAATGACAGCAAGGCATAAATGTTAATTACATGACACCTCAAGATTTTTGTGGGTTGATTACATACACTTAATATTGCCTATTGTTTCAGTCCTTCTAGGCTGAAATAACAAAAACACCATAAACTATGTAGCTTATAAACAACAGAAATTTATTTCTCACCATTCTAGAGACTAACTAGTCCAAGATGAGATTAGACTTGATGTCTGGGGAGAACCTGCTTCCTTACTGACGTCCCTCTGCTCACTGTGACCTCACATGGTGAAGGGAGTCAAAGGAGTTTTTTCAGGTCTTTTTTTATAAGAATACCAATCTCGTTCACAAAAGCTCCACCCTCATGACATAAGCATCTCCCAAAGGCCCCATCTCCTAACATCACATATTGGGAAAACTTTAAAGAAAATCCTAAGTGGCCTCAAATAAGAACTCTGACATCAATACGTGGGGATTTGTCTTTCTCATACGAATAAATAGTGACAAACTATAATTATTATTTTTTAAATGTTTTCCAATGTGCTAAGCCCTTTGCTGGATTACAGAAGACAAATGCATATTAAGATGGTCAGAACTGACAGCTATGGCTCAGTGAGGAAGGCAGCAAATTCTTTCTCCAATAAAACTATAAGGCTAGACAAAATTGACCAAAACCACCACAAAACAATATTTCAACACTCAAAAAATTAACCAAAAACGTCCAACAGTTTGAGAAGTATTTATTTACCTGAAAAACTACTGGGCTTTAAGGTAATAAAAATGGGAATCTTTGGTGTTCTAGATGGGGAGGTGGGAAGGGGGGACAGTGCTGCTCCCATCCCTAGTTAGGAAGGCTCTGACTGGTTTGGGCAGACTATGACTACTGGCAGCCTTGCTACCACAGTCAAAAAGGACTGACTCAATTTAAAATTGAGAACACTGACTAAATCCAACAGCATCTCTGGAGAAAGCCAACAGCATAAATGGCTTGAAGTTGTGGTTGGGGCAATCATATTTCAAATTGAGACCATGTACAGGTTCACTGAAGACTATAGAAGACTGATGCTATCCAAATATTCCTGATTGATCCTGAGGCAGTGTGCAGATAAAGCAGCAATGTAAAAGGGCTCAGCAGAAGAAAAATACTTGCAAAGACTTGAAAATAACCTGAACACTAGATACACTTCCCTACGTGCCCCTCGACAGAGAACAGTAGCCTTCTTATTGCTCAAGGTGCTGAAACACAAGCCTTAGTTCAATTTTTGGCTGGCTGTTAAACTACAGAGACAATGGATAAAACCCTTGGAAACCAAGGTTTAAAACAAAAGAAACAGAATAACAGCAACAACAAAAACAAGGAATGAACAAAGACATCAGTGGCCACATACCATGGGGGAAACAGATTTCACAGCTTTAGCCCAGGCTAAAGCTTTATAAACAAACAACAAAATCAGCAACAATTACTATCTGGGGAACACCAGAATTCAGAGTCGCTACATTGATATCTAAATATCTACTTTCCAAGGAAAAAAATGATGAGAGATGTGTAAAAAACAAAAAATTGTGACCAATACTTGGGAAAAAGCAGTCAATAGATACAACCTATGAGTATTACCAGATGTTAGATATAGCAGAAAAAGACTTCAAAAACATTTTTTTTAAAGATTTACTTATTTATCTGAGAGAGACAGAGAGTGAGTAAGCAAGTGCATGAGCTGGGGGAGGGGCAGAGGAAGAGGGAGAGAGAATATCTCAAGCAGACTCTCTGTTGAGCACAAAATCCATCACAGGGCTCAGTCTCACAACCCTGAGATCATGACCTGAGCCAAACCCAAGAGTCAGATGCTCAGCTGACTAAGCCTTCCAGGTGCCCCCCAAAACACCTTAGTATGGTAAAAGAACTAAAGGAAAAAATTACACTAAGAATCATAGTATCAGGGATCCCTGAATGGCTCAGGTGGTTAAGAATCTGCCTTTGGCTCAGGTCATGATCCCAAGGTCCTGGGATCAAGCCCCACATCCTCTGCTTCTCCCTCTCTCCCTACACCTCTCCCCCTGGCTTACACTCTCTCTCTCTCAAATAAATAAAATCTTTATTAAAAAAAGTCAAAGTATCCAAATGATGAATCCAAAACAGAAAGAAAGAATAAAATAAAATGGGTTATAGGAATACTTTGGACTATTGCATATTTTTTAAAGAAAATTAGATAACCAGGATAAAATGGAACAATTCCTAGAAAGATACAAACTACAAAAATCAAGAAATAGAAAATCTGAACAGACCTATATCAAGTACAGAAATTAAATTAGTGAGCAAAAAACTTCCCACAAAGAAAAAACCTAGGACCAGATGGCTTTGCTGGTGAATTGTACCAAAATTGCAAAGAATTAACAACTCTTATAAATCTCTTCCAAAAGGATGGAAAAGTAGCTAATACATCTCAACTCATTTAGTGAGGTCAATATAACCCTGACATCAAAACCAGACAAAGATATAACAAGATAAATATAATATCCATTATAAATATAGATTCAAAAATTCTCAAGAAGACACTAGCAAACCAAATCCAGCAACACGTGAAAAGAATTTTCAACCATGACATATGAAAATCTGTCAGTGTAATATGTGACAATAATAGAATGACAGACAACATGACATGACCATCTCAATAGATGAAAAAAAAAGAATTTGACAAAAACAGAGATCCTTTCATGATTAGGAAAACTCAACAGTCTAGGAATAGAAGGGAGGTACCTCAAATTTATAAAGGGCATCTACAAAAAAGATGCAGCTGGTATCATATGAAATGGTGAAACCCAAACTCTGCAGCTCTCTAATTCCTGACCACAGAAACTATGAAAAATAATAAATGTTTCTGGTTTTGACACATTAAGTTTTGGGTTAGTTTACTTCATAGCAATAAATAATAGCAATAACAATAATCATATGAGAAAGTGGGGGAAGAAGAGGAAAAAGTGAAGTAGCACCATTAGTAATAATAGTTGTGATGATGGTGGTGGTAGTTGTGGTTGCCATATAGACTGTGGGACTGATATGTCAGTGACTAGCATACCACAGCCTCTAAGCCTCTAAGGCAAGGCTCCAGACTGTGAGATGAGGTGGATGTTGGAGATCAGCCCCTAAAAGATGGCCCAAGCCCAAGGCATCAGAGGATTCCAAAGTGCTCTGGAATCTCCAGCACTTATAGTCCTCCTAAGGTCAGAATTGGTCCTACACAAGAGGAACAGTACCTGAAAAGATCAAATGGCCCCAGCTGTGGAATTAGGTGACACAGGAGAGGGGATTGGGATCCAGCCTTTCAGAAAGTAAAGTAGAAGTGCCACTAAAAAACAACACGTGTTCTCAAGAAAATGCCTGCATCATAATCACAGAGCCTGAGAACATCAGTCCTAAACAGGTAAAGGAGGAGGGAACACGCACGTAGTCCTCACTTCTCTAACACAACCACGAGTTGTTCAACAGTTGCTTTAAGGGTACCCTGCTATCACTGGGGTCCTGGATTTCTAACCACTTCCACCCTCCTTGTGGTAGGACAGCTACTCTTCCAGTGCTGTTCTTACCACATATCCTGATGTTTCACCTGAACCAAACCCATGATCTCCCGATGGTTTCTTGGCACAGTATATCTACATGTCTTCAGTCCTTCCAAATACAGACAAGTGATTTTCTGAGTTAAGTATTTTGACTTCTAATTTGGTGTAGACTTTATCTCTTTGTTTGAAGATGCTCAGCTATGAGAACGGAAGGCTCCTTAATGACAGAAAATGCTAATCTAGATCTACTTTACCTTCATTCAC
Organism: Vulpes vulpes; assembly: GCF_048418805.1. Lineage (NCBI taxonomy): Eukaryota > Metazoa > Chordata > Mammalia > Carnivora > Canidae > Vulpes > Vulpes vulpes. The sequence continues at coordinate 110,409,275 of NC_132782.1, forward strand.
AAGTGAAAAAAGACAAGTCATTGCTAAAGAGACCAATTAAGGTTAGATTTGGGAATTTTATAATTAATCATAGATATTTTAATCCAGCCATGACAACTAACAAAAGTATATAAATAAAAATCTTAGAGGACTACATGTCCTCTAAGGATCCTCTTGACTCAAAGATTCTAGATTCAAAGATTCAAAGCAAACTGTGGACGATACAAGGGCATCTGAAATAAACACATTCCTTCTCATACTGCTTTTAAAATATGCTTTTATTTGCAGCCAGCCATCAATGATGGGAATTCAAAACATATTTGGAAAATACTTAAATACTTGATTTCCTGAATCCACAGATACAGAAAACAAAAGGTGAACAAGAAAAAAATGACCTCCATAAATACGGCAAGGTCACAGCCTGATGCCCAGATTTCCATGACTGTAACCAAATATTTCTAATACTCTGTTTTTTGGGTAAGGAAACAATCATCACATATAAGGGAAAAAAAGAAGATCCTAGAACATCAGTGTATCAAAACAAAGTCAATTCAAAGTTATTAATTTTAAAATCGTAAAGTATCCAAAATGTTAAATGGCTCCATCTTCAGGGTAAATGTGAAAAAGCTCTATTTTTTTGAGCCCTGAAAATGAGGAGCGATTTCAGGTCTTTCCTGAATTAGATGGATGTAGCTGTGGTCTGATATCCCCATGGCTCTAGCGATTGGAGTTGCATAATCAATTCTGCCTGTGAGCAGTGTCCACAATGACTCTGAAAGTGTCCTTAACCGATTATGCGCTTGGATATACTCATTCGTAATTCAAACTCTCATGATATTCAAAACACCAGTGAGTAAAGTAATGCTTTCTCTCCAAGGGCATCTGTCAAGTTCTTTCACAGATGTTCTCTCAAGCATCTTTATATCTTACTGGGACGACAGTGAAGGGAGCAGGTACTGTTTTCCTCCTTTCCCAGAAGGAGAAATAGGATAGGAACCTACACTATTTTATAAGATAGCTCTTGACCTTGAATACAATATACATACATTCGCTACAGAATGATATGAAAATTGTTAAACACTACTATTCACATATTATAAGAAGATAAAAACATATAGACCATATCTTCTGTCCCCTAAATCACAAACCAATAGTTCGACGTGAAATAAATCCATTAAGGTGAGAACTGGAAAATTACATAGTAAACTGATAATGACCATAGTAGGAGTAGGAAACTGCAGAGTGCAGGGGGAGAAGGAACCAAGACACTGGGCAGGAAAATAAAAAGTTATGTAGTTTTTGATGGTATATGAGTGGAGTAGTGGAAAACAGCAGGGAGCACAGCTGACTTTAAAAAAAATAAGGAATGAGACTCAGTTGTCTACTTCTATAATTAAGAGAGGAACCAACACTGGATTTAAAAAAAACAATTGTAAATAATGAAAAATATGGCATTTCTCAGTTCTTTATTATGATTGTCTTATTATTTCCAGCCACTAAAATAAACCAATGGATGCAGACAGAAGTTGACATATCTCCACTTGTAATAGTTATCACCATATGTTCAATGCACATAACAACAGCATTGGTGCTACCACATTTTAAAAAAAATTAATTGGTTGCCTGTTCTCATGGAGATCATAGCCTAAATGAATCCTTCTTGGGGGCAGCTGAGGCTGAAAATGTGCTCTCCCATTACATGTGCCCCCCCCCTTTTTTTTAAGATTTTCTTTATTAATGAGAGACATACAGAGAGAGAGAGAGAGGCAGAGACACAGGCAGAGGGAGAAGCAAGCTCCATGCTGGGAGCCTGATGTGGGACTCAATCCCGGGTCTCCAGGATCACGCCCTGGACCTAAAGTGGCACTAAACTGCTGAGCCACGTGGGCCGCCCCCATTACATGTGCCCTTAACACTGTTCTCCATTTATTAAGAAAAGTAAATGTGTGTTCATCTGGTTTTAGCTCATAACCAATGCAATATCTTGGTCAGATTTAAAAAGAAAGACAATGACCTAAGAATCTCTGTTACCAAATAACAATAATGATGATTACAATAATTGTCATTACGGCAAACATTTATTGAGCTCTTACCATGTATTAGAAATGATGCTTTCATTTCACTAACATATCATTTAATCCTTGCAAAGACTCTACGAGATTATACACCATTATTGCCCCTTTTTACAAATGGGGAAATGGAGGCACGGAGAATTGAACTAAGATATTAAAAGTCACCTGCTAATTTGGAGCTGGAACTTGGAACTCTGACTCCAGAAATAAGCCCCTCCCCATTAAGCCAGTAGTCCTCTACCCTGGCAAGTGCTCACTTGGCAAGGTTGTAGGGAAAAACCACCAGTACCTGGGACCCTCTCTCCCAATCTGTTTTTTGTTTTTGTTTTTTTTTTAAAGATTTTATTTATTTATTCATAAGAGACAGAGAGAGAGAGAGAGAGGTGAGACACAGGCAGGACGAGAAGCAGGCTCCATGCAGGGAGCCCGATGTGGGACTCCATCCCAGGATTCCAGGATCACGCCCTGGGCTGAAGGCAGGCACTAAACGGCTGAGCTACCCCAGGGATCTCCTCTCCCAACCCGTTAAATCTGAATTCCGGCGGGGGTTGAATTTCCTTTCCCCAATTACTCCATGTAATTCTAAGGTGCAGTCTAAGCTGTGAGCCTCTATGTTAGGCTATCCTCTGTCCCTGTTACGTAACTCTGAAAATTCCTGATGGTTTCCATGTGTCCTTCTCTTGTCATCCAAAGAATATTTCCAAAAGCCTTGCTATTCAGTCTGAAGCCTGCAGGCCAGCAGCAGCAGCAGCAGCAGCCCCAGGGAACTAGCTAGAAATGCAGAATCAGAGGGCTTACCCCAGACCTACTGAATCAGAATCTGTATTTTAATCAGATCCCCATATGCACATTAAATGTGAGTACTACCCCAAAGTGTACCCTAGAGAGGAAACACTGGTTCCTAGAGGGATTAATAGACGTTATGAGCAACAGAAACACAGCAATAACCACCACCTTCACCATGGACCTCCCACCCTCTGCCAACACACACACACACACACACACACACACACACACACACACACACCAGCCCTCAGCAAGGGTTCTGGGACAAACTGGATTAAACAAAGTCAAATTACTTTCTCTACTCCAGGCTCCAGCTGAACCTATAATGTTAAAATACTAATGTGCATCGTAAATCTCCAAGAGGAGAAGTTTCCCAAATATTTACGACTGTGGTACCCTGTAACTCAGAACTCCTATTAACATCTTTTGCAGACAATGTGTTCCTAGGGACATATTATGGAAAATATTTATTCAGAAGAGATGATCTTTTTTTCTTACCTCAATGGCTATCCTACACACTTTTCATAGTTAGGTACTGGCATTTGCTTATTCCTATGAATATTGGTAGTAGTCATGGAATCATACTAACCTTTATCAAGCTTTTTTTTGTGTGTGTGTATAAAAGGCACAGTTCTGAGTGCTCACATGGTGTTAACTCGTCTAATCTTTATAACCACCCTATTAGATATCTGTAGTTTATGTTACTGCTTTATGATGAAGGAAACTGAGGAACAGATGAGTTAAATTGCTTTCCCAAGGTCACACAACTCATAAATGCTGGATGCAAGATTTTAACCCTGGCCATCTGGCTTAGAGCCTTCTTTTTAATCACTAAACTATTGGAAAATGGATTGATTACCTACCCAACTACTTTCAAAGACATCCTTAGATTGGCCTACAGAGGCTCTGAGCTTGGCTTATCAGTCTGAACTTTTAACCAAAAGGATACAAAAGAAGACAAAATCTACGTCACACACTCAAGCACACTCATCTACCAGGAAACCTGGGTGCTGACATTCAAAATAATTTCTTAAAGAAAATGAAGTGTCAGAGTAGCCCTCAATGCCAGTGTTCCTACGGCAGACAGTAACTTTTATATTCTTAACACACGACACACTTTGCTTTCTGATGGGACACACTAGTGGGGACTATGAGGTATCGATCTTTTAGTCCCTCTGCCACTTGGTCTCAAACAACAAATCAGCAAATCCAAAGAATCAAAGCAAAGCAACAAGATGATGCCAACTCATGGATGCTCAAACCAAGCCAGAACACTCCATAAGCTTGTCATGAGGTTAAAAAAAAAAAAAAAAAAGACAGGCTCTTGGAAGCCCATAGCTGCAAGTCAAGAACCTGCATTGTTTTTGCAGCTCCCCTAGGTTTAGGCATCACTGTGAATCACTCAGCAGAAGATTAATGACTCAAAATGAAACAGAACTTTCCTCAGGAATATAATCAGTAAAACAAAACAAAACAAAAAACAAAATAAAAAACAAAACCAAGAACCAGGCTCAGACATGAAGGCTAGTATGGATCCACTCTACATATCTAAAATAACTCTGCCTCTTTTTTCTCCAGAAGGAACACTAGAGCTAAGCAGCCAAGGAGAAAGCATCCAGAAAGAATATTCACTGGTGAGCAGCACTTTGTGTTTGTTGTTGTTGCTTTTAATTTCCCCTTGAGGGCTGGAGTGTGCCTGTAAAAAATGCACAGCACTAACCAAGGTCTCTTTCATGTGCTGGGTATCCTGCTATGCACTTTAAATACATCGGATCTTTAAATACTCACAATTCATTCCTTTGACAAATATTTGAGAGTTTACTTTGTGTCAGGCACTGTTCTAAGTGCTGGCAGTTGTGGTAGGCAAAATAATGTCCGCCCTCCCCAACAATGTCCACATTATAACCTCCAGAATCTGTGAGTACATTACCTTACTGAATCAGAAAGGACTCTGCAGCTATGGGTAGGTTAAGAACTTTGCAATGGGAAGAGGAGCCTAGATGATCCACGTGGACACAATGTAATCACATGGGTTCCTGAAAGCTAAGAACTCTGCCCAGCTGTGGTCAGAGGGAGACTGGCTAGTGAAGAAAGGCACGGAGAGATGTTATGTCTCTGGCTCTGAAGATGGGAGGCAGGAGCCACAAGCCAAGGAATGTGGGTGGCCTCAGGAAGCTGGAAGAGGCAAGAAACAGATTCTCTACCAGGGCCTATGGAAGGAAGAGCTGCACACACCTGGTGCTTGCTCAGTGAGACCCATGTTGGACTTCTGATCTACAGAACTGTAAGACAGTAAGTTTATGTTGTCTTAGCCACCAGATGTGCAATAATTTGTTACAACAGCAATAAAAGATAAGTATAACATAAAAAAAAAATACCTTGCTCTCCCAGAGCTTACATTCTAGTAAAGTACCCTATCAATATTATTATCCTGATTTAATTTTTTAAAAAGATTTATTTATTTGGGAGAGGAGAGAGAGCACATGCACACGAGCAGGAGGGGCAGTGGGAAAGGGAGAGAGAAACTCAAGTAGATTCCCCACTGAGCACGGAGCCCTATGTGATGAGGCGCTCCATCTCACGACCCTAGGATCATCACCAGGGCCAAAACCAAGAGACGGAGGCTCAACCAACTGCACTACCAGGTACCACTATGA